>NC_092735.1:20013662-20114330 GCF_047496885.1 Scyliorhinus torazame | reverse complement strand
AAGAACCTATCTATCTCTGTCCTAAAGACACTCAGTGATTTGGCCTCCACAGCCTTCTGGGGTAAAGAGTTCCACAGATTCACCACCCTCTGGCTGAAGAAATTCCTCATCTCTGTTTTAAAGGATTGTCCCTTTAGTCTGAGATTGTGTCCTCTGGTTCTAGTTTTTCACACAAGTGGAAACATCCTCTCCAGGTCCACTCTATCCAGGCCTCGCAGTATCCTGTAAGTTTCAATAAGATCCCCCCCTCATCCTTCTAAAAAATGGTCTGTTCCATTTTCCCACTTAGAATCTCTTGTTTGTCTGACAGTCAGAGAAAACAATTGCACAGGTTGCGTGCCTGGGATGAAGGGTGTTGCTCAGAGGGAGCACTAGATGGCGTCACATCCTCTGTCACCATCGACTCAACTGTGGCGTTCAATCTGGTCACTGAATGAAGACCTGTGCAGCATGAAGTTATGAATGATGCTGTGTCTACGAGTGCTACTTCCAGACCCATTACCTCAGCTGGCGCCTTCACTCTCTCAATGTAATAATCATCTGTAATCGTTATTATTGTCACAAGTAGGCTTACATTAACACTGCAATGAAGTCACTGTGAACATCCCCTAGTCGCCACACTCCGGCGCCTGTTCGGGTACACGGAGGGAGAATTCAGAATGTCCAATTCACCCAACAAGCACGTCTTTTGGGACTTGTGGGAGGAAACCGGAGCACCCGGAGGAACCCCCTGCCCCATCAATGCTCAAGGCCCACACAGCAACTGCAAATATGGGAGCAGCCAACCCGTGCTGCGGGAGGCAACAGCTGAATGATGCCAACACTGCCAGGACCCCGATCACATTTTTCTGGTTCAAATGGGCAGCGCGGACTCTTCGCAAACTCCTCCCATTTCTACCCGCCGTGAATGAACCAGCTAACCGCCCGAGACTCCCTCAGGAGGCGGTTCAGCTCTCAATAGGATGGCCTGGGGGAAATGGACCTGAATCCTTTTGCGCCCATCCCCCCTCTGCCCTTGCACCTCCATTGCCAGGGCTGTTTGATGTTCCCCCACACTGATTACTCCAGTACCAACCCCCCCCCCCCCCACGGCTTAGCGGCTTGCTAAGTGCAGTAACCGATCAGCTTACCCACGCCCCTCGCCACCCACACATCTCTTCCCAGAACGGGGGAGCTGAGTGCCAACTCATCAAAGATCATAGAATTTACAGTGCAGAAGGAGGCCATTCGGCCCATCGAGTCTGCACTGGCTCTTGGAAAGAGCACCCTACCCAAGGTCCACACCTCCACCCTATCCTCATAACCCAGTATCCCCACCCAACACTAAGGGCAATTTAGCACGGCCAATCCACCTAACCTGCACATCTTTGGACTGTGGGAGGAAACCGGAGCACCCGGAGGAAACCCACGCACACACGGGGAGGACGTGCAGACTCCGCACAGACAGTGACCCAAGCCGGAATCGAACCTGGGACCCTGGAGCTGTGAAGCAATTGTGCTATCCACAATGCTACCGTGCTGCCCCAACTGTTCCCTGCCTGTCGGCTTGATAACCACCGGCACCAATGGGCAGAAGGCGGAGCTGATGATGCCACGCCCATTGGGTGCTGCAGGAAGCTTGCGCCTTTGATTTGGTCGTGCCATGTTGGCACCACATAATCTGTATGTATTGCCCCCCCGCCGGCTGTCCTAAGAAGGGGTATGTAAAAGGTGAATTATGTGTCTCTGGGCTCCGTTGTTATACATGGGCCTATGAATTAGGAGCAGGGGTAGGTAATTCAGTCCCTCCGCCATTTTGATCGTGGCCTCAACACCACATTCCCGCCCCCCCCGCTCCTTATTAGTCGAGAACCTATCGACCTCTGCCTTAAAAAAATGAACCGCCTCCTTGATTAAGAAGGGGATCAGGGGACATGGGGAAAAGGCAGGAGAATGGGGGTGAGGAAAAAAATCAGCCGAAATTGAATGGCGGAGCAGACCCGAGGGGCCGAGTGGCCTAATTCTGCTCCGATGTCTTATGGTCTTATGACTCTCCCGCAAGGGGAAACAACCTCTCAGCATCGACCCTGTCAAGCCCCCTGAGAATCCGATATGAATCAATAAGGTCACCTCTCATTCTTCTAAACTCCAATAAGCCATGACCCAACCTACTCAACCCCTCCTCGTAAGAAAATCCGTCCATACCCGGGATCAACCCCGTGAATCTTCTCTAGACTGCCTCCAATGCCGGTATATCTTTTCTTCGATAAGGGGACCAAAACTGTTCACAGTTTTCCAGGTGCTATTTCAGCAAGAATTTCACAAACTGTTACAGTTGGGGAAAATGGATGAAGCAGCGATTACAGATGACGCAACTGGCGTGCGGAATCAGCCGCCAACTGTTATCACATTGAATGAACATTCTCCCGCTCTCGCATCTCACCTCCAGCTGAAGCTCCCGGGTCCTGGTCACTGCCACACTCTTCTCCTCGTTGAGCTGGGTGTAACGTAACGCCAGTAAATAGTTCTCCTCCTTGACCTTGTTCAGCTCGTTGTTGTAGAGCTCAAATTCCTCCTTCAGCTTGCTGTAGCGCTCCTGGTAGCCTCGCAGCTCCTGGTGTTGTTGGCAGAGTTGCTTGTTGCCCTCTTGCAGGGCCTCGCACTTGCCGTGCAGCCTGTGGATCTCCATGTCCCGGTCCTTCAGCTGCTTCTGCAGCTTGACCGCCTCGTTCATCAGGAACTGCGTCAGTCCTTCGTAACCCTCCTCCACTGTGTGGGGGCAGTCATGTGGGAGGAGAGGAGGAAGGCTCGATTAATAAAACCAACAATTTGAAAGAAAACCCTATCTTGCCACTGCTAATGCTGCGAAAGCCCTGGTTTGAGTGACTCAATCTTGTTCAAGCTCCTCTCGTCAATAATCTTTATTGTCACAAGGAAGCTCACATTAACACTGTGTAGCACAATCAATCACGAGGCGAGATGAGAAGGAGTCGAACAATGGCTTTATTACATAGACTTGTTCTCCAGCAGCACAGTTACAGAATGCGGCTGCTGGGAGAACCCGGGCTCTTATACTCCGCCTTGCTGGGTGGAGCCAGCAGGCGGCTGATCCAATCGGGATCCAGTGTCTATCTACCAATAGCCTCTCGGCATCCCAGGGTACCTTAATACCCCTAATACATACCACCACACACTGCAATGAAGTTCCTGTGAAAATCCCCTAGTTGTGACATTCCGGCCTGTTCGGGTACATTGAAGGAGAATTCAGAATGTCCAATTCACCTAACAGCACGTCTTTCGGGACTTGTGGGAGGAAATCAACGCAGACACGGGGAGAAAGTGATAGTGACCCAAGCCAGGAATTGAACCTGGGACTCTGGCGCTGTGAAGCACCAGTGCTAACCACTGTGCTGCCGTGCCGCCCCATCAAATTTTATCATCTGCAGTGGTGGGATTTGAACCCTTGACTCAGGGATTGCTATATCAGCGATAATACCACTACGCCACCACTGCCTCACTGGTCCAGTCCCATGGATTAATAGCAAAGGTGACTGATTTACTCTTTAACCGAGATGTGATCACAAGATTGTCAGTTGGAGCTAAGATGATAGAATGCTCTCCTCCTGTGCGAGGCAAATGATCTACTAGTAGGGACAGAGTGTAACATAGCAGAAATTGCGGATGCTACTAAGATAGGTAGGAAAGCAAGCAGTGAAGAGGAGATAGAGATGGATATAGATAGGCAAGGAGATTGGACCAAAATTTGGCAGATGGAGTTCAAGTGTGAGTTATCCATTTTAGCCAAAATAATAGAAAGGCAAATTATTATCTAAATGAAAAGCAGATTCAAAATGCGTCTGGGCAGAGGGATCTGGGTATCTTAGTTCATGAATCACAGAAAGTCAGTATGCAGGTACAGCATGTAATTAAAACAACAAATGGAATGTTAGCGCTTATTGCAAAAGGACTGGAGAATAAAAGGGCAGCACGGTAGCACAGTGGTTAGCACTGTTGCTTCACAGCGCCAGGGTCCCAGATTCGATTCCCGGTTTGGGTCACTATCTGTGCGGAATCTGCACGTTCTCCATGTGTAGATTCCCAAAGGACTGTGGTAGGGACTAGAGTCCCTATAGCAATTCGGCGGGGAAATGGGGGTGACAAAACGTTGGTCGCTGTACCATTAAATAAAAAGTAGTATCCTTGTTCCGTGTGGAGGCTAGCATCACAATCAGCATATCGGTTGCGTAAGGACCTCCCAGTAGCCCAGTTTATCCAACATTGAAATGCCCATTCGGGCCGCCCAGCAATGCGGAAAGCCCGAGTCCCAACAGTGATATGAGAGACATTCGCCCAGCCACAGAGGAGCTGGAGGCCGGCGTTCAATGGAACGCAAGTGGTGTTGTAACAAACGCATTGGCCAGACGCCTGGGTGATATGGCACCTCCTGTCCGTACAGGTGGGAACCAGACATGTTATATTTGTGTCCACCTCTACCAGCAAACAGCCATATCCTTCACTGCTGAAGCAATTCTCGTACGACCGGGAATCCCTATTGGGAGTGAAGTGGCTAGGTATGTACGCCCTCCACCGTCGCAGCCTATCGTACTGTGAATGGGAATTATCCCAAGGAAGGGGAAGGCAAATAGCCGGTGGTGCTGAACCCGGATCGTAAGGAAGAGTGACCTGATCGGGCAGTGGTTCGGAATGCTGACAATGAACCACCGTTTGGGGAGTGCCCCAAAGCGGTGAAACAGAAAATAACCTAGACACCACTGCGGGGTTTGGGTAGCAGACAACCACTGCCCGATCAGGTCACTCTTCCTTACGATCCGGGTTCAGCACCACCGGCTATTTGCCTTCCCCTTCCTCGGGATAATTCCCATTCACAGTACGATAGGCTGCGACGGTGGAGGGCGTACATACCTAGCCACTTCACTCCCAATAGGGTTTCCCGGTCGTACGAGAATTGCTTCAGCAGTGAAGGATATGGCTGTTTGCTGGTAGAGGTGGACACAAATATAACATGTCTGGTTCCCACCTGTACGGACAGGAGGTGCCATATCACCCAGGCGTCTGGCCAATGCGTTTGTTACAACACCACTTGCGTTCCATTGAACGCCGGCCTCCAGCTCCTCTGTGGCTGGGCGAATGTCTCTCATATCACTGTTGGGACTAGGGCCTTCCGCATTGCTGGGCGGCCCGAATGGGCATTTCAAAGTTGGATAAACTGGGCTACTGGGAGGTCCTTACGCAACCGATATGCTGATTGAGATGCTAGCCTCCACACGGAACAAGGATACTACTTTTTATTTAATGGTACAGCGACCAACGTTTTGTCACCCCCATTTCCCCGCCGAATTGCTATAGGGACTCTAGTGCCTACCACAGTCCCCTGCCCTTCGGCGTGGAACCTGCATAATCAGTTAGCACGCCAGGCAGTCTCTGCTGAATTTTGCGAGAACTTGAGGTTTTTTCCAGTTCTCGCAAAATTCAGCAGAGACTGCCCGGCGTGCTAACTGATTATGCAGGTTCCACGCCGAAGGGCAGGGGACTGTGGTAGGGACTAGAGTCCCTATAGCAATTCGGCGGGGAAATGGGGGTGACAAAACGTTGGTCGCTGTACCATTAAATAAAAAGTAGTATCCTTGTTCCGTGTGGAGGCTAGCATCACAATCAGCATATCGGTCGCGTAAGGACCTCCCAGTAGCCCAGTTTATCCAACTTTGAAATGCCCATTCGGGCCGCCCAGCAATGCGGAAAGCCCTAGTCCCAACAGTGATATGAGAGACATTCGCCCAGCCACAGAGGAGCTGGAGGCCGGCGTTCAATGGAACGCAAGTGGTGTTGTAACAAACGCATTGGCCAGACGCCTGGGTGATATGGCACCTCCTGTCCGTACAGGTGGGAACCAGACATGTTATATTTGTGTCCACCTGTACGGACAGGAGGTGCCATATCACCCAGGCGTCTGGCCAATGCGTTTGTTACAACACCACTAGTACAATAATATATACCCAGCCATTGCTCCCCAGATTTCAAATATGCCAGAAACTCAAAGTGGCTTATTTCTACATTACATTAACTAGTATCTCTAAAGTAACTATTTTATATCACATTCGTCACATGTGTCTGCGTGGGTTTCCTCTGGGTGCTCCGGTTTTCATAGAATTTACAGTGCAGAAGGAGGCCATTCGGCCCATCGAGTCTGCACCGGCTCTTGGAACGAGCACCCTACCCAAGGTCAACACCTCCACCCTATCCCCATAACCCAGTAACCCCACCCAACACTAAGGGCAATTTTGGACACTAAGGGCAATTTATCATGGCCAAGCCACCTAACCGGCACATCTTTGGACTGTGGGAGGAAACCGGAGCACCCGGAGGAAACCCACGCACACACGGGGAGAACGTGCAGACTCTGCACAGACAGTGACCCAAGCCGGGAATCAAACCTGGGATCCTGGAGCTGTGAAGCAATTGTGCTAACCACTGTGCTACCGTGCTGCCCTACCGTGTTTCCTCACACAAGTCCTGAAAGACATGCTGTTAGGTAATTTGGACATTCTGAATTCTCCCTCTGTGTACCCGGACAGTGTGGTGACTGGGAGATTTTCACAGTAACCTCATTGCAGTGTTAATGTAAGCCTACGTGTGACACTAAGAAAGATTATTATTAGTATTAGAGAAGTGTTGTGTAATTGTATCGGGTGTTGGTGAGACCACATCTGGAGTATTATGTCCAGTTTTGGTCTCCTTATTCGAGGAAGGATGAGGTGGCATTGGAGGAAATTCGGAGGAGGTTCATCACATTCAGCCGGGGATGAAAGGGTTGACGTGTGAGGAGCGATAAACAGTTTGGGTTTATACTCGCTGGAGTTTAGAAGGATGAGAGGGGATCTGATCGAGGTGTATAAAATACTAAAAGGGATTGATAAAGTAAATGTAGATCAAATGTTCCCCCTTGTGGGGCAATCTAGAACAAGAGGTCACAGATATAGGTGAGAGGCAGTAGATTTAGAACTGAGATGAGGAGGAACTACTTCTCGCAGAGTTCGGTGAATTTGTGGAACTTGCTGCCCCCATAGTGCGGTGGAATCTGAATCATTAAACGGTTTCAAGAAGGACATATTTCTGATTTTTAAAAACGGTTTAAAGGAATATTGGAAACAAGTAGGGAGGTGGATTTGAGACCAGGAAGAGATCAGCTATGATCTGATTGAATGGCTGAGCAGGCTCAAAGGGCTGAATTGCCCTCTTCTGCTCCTAATTCCTATGGTCCGATGAGAAAGTTGAGAGTTCAGGTTCCACTCCGCGACTCGAGAAGAGATTTGAGGAAACACATTTTCACCCTCACAACATATTAAGAGGCATTTAGACGGGCACTTGAAACGCCGTAGCATACAAGGCCATGGACCAAGGGCTGGATAACGGGATTGTAATAGATAGGTGCCAGATGGCCGGTGCCTACATAATGGGCCGGAGGGCCTCCTTTTTCTGCCCTGTATGACTCGAAGAGAAATTCATACTGGCACTCCAGCGCAGCACGGTTAGAGGTGTCGTCTTTCAGATGAGACAGAACGGAGGGCCCCCTTTTCCAAGTGGATGTACAAGATCCGGTGGCACAATATTGACGAAGAGCCGGGGAGCAACTCCCAGTGGACAACATTAACGAACACCACAGGAAAACAACGGTGGTTATCTCATTGCTGAGCCTGCTGTGGCCAAGATGGCTGCCATGTCTCCCACAATGCACCACGGGCCGCCCCTTCTAAAGTACTTCACCGGCTGTAAATCGGTTTGGGGCGTCCAGTGGTCGCGAAAGGCGCCACACAAATTCAAGTTTCTGCTTCCCCTCGTGAATAGGCCGCGGATCGCATGCCTGTTGTGTCGGCAGCATTGATCGCACTTTGGCGAGCGGGCGCCTGGAGCTCAGGGTTCGCAATGAATTTGCTTTGGGCACCAGAAGAGATTGCAGAATTCCAACCGAGACCCCGGGGGTTCTGGAGGGGGGGGGGGGGGGGCCGATAAGTGGGGTTGTTCCCAGTGCTTAAAGCCACCAGGAACAACCCCGTTATCTAAGAGCACTATTTTCTCTCAATGCCCCAGCTGCACGCGCCCCCCCCGAGGCTGCATCTGGCGTCATTTCCTGCGCGGAGCTACTCCAGCGAGCGGGGCTCCTCAGTGCAGGAAGAGATCGGGATGCCATTTTTAAATGCCGCCCCCCATCTCTTGACCCTCCAACCCGACCCCACCCAACGCCCCGACTCACCTATAAGGGGGTCATCAAGCCCTCCCCCCCACCCCCACCCCCACCTCACACGGGTAGGGCACTCCCAGACCTAATCCTAGTGCAGGCAAAATTGTTGGTCCGGCCCTCGAGTGATCATGTGGTGCTACTGATTACACATTAACCCCCTTGTGTACATGCACATATAGAGATCACTGGTTAGGTCTCGCAAGTCGTAACGGCCATCGGGAACCCCGGGGGGAGGACTCTCGCAGCACCTACCGGCCATGGCGTGCCCAGGTTCCAGCGGGATATGACCGGTAGATTGCGCCCTGTGACTATAAACTCTCTGACAAATACATTTTAAGGGAAAGCTACATAAGAACATGAGGGAGAAAGGCTAGAAGGATGGCGGGGGGGGGGGGGGGGGAGAGGAGGCTGAGGTGGGCCGAATGTCCTCTGTGAATCCCCTGTAAAATACATTTTTGTTTTTAAAAACCAACAGCTCTCGCAGAATCATAAGCAGCAACATCACAATTTCTTGAGCTGAGATGTGCGTGTCAAGATGTGGCAGGAATGCATTGCAAGCATTCCAACTCTGACTGAACCTGTCATCTCCCAGAAGAACCGCTCGCTGAGGCACGCCACGGTTTCGCTGAGATTAGTCATTCCTGGTGCACGTCCATTAACAGAAATGCAAATTACCCCTGGAGCCCGGGAGCTGCTATCTCCTTCCATTAGGACCCCGGCATAAAGCACAGAAAGAGGCCCCTCGGGCCGTCTTAGCTGTGCCTGCTCTTTTCCCCATCGCCCGAAGAGTGTCCCCCTTTTCAAGTATTTTTACAATCAAAGCTTATCACTCGGGAAAGAATCGGGAACGAGAGAGGCACGGATTTCAAGTCGTTGGCAAAAGAAGCTAAATATGCCACACGGTGAATATTTCCACTCCAGGGGTATTTGGGGGCTGGAAAGTTGCTGACTGAGGCAGGTCCAGACGTGTCGTTCAAAAGGGAATTGGACTGTTGTCTGAAAAGGAGGAATGTGCAGGCGTAGTGGGGAAAGGCGGGGTGGGACAATGGTGTGAGTCATGGCGCTCATTTGGAGAGCCGGCGCTGGCATGATGGGCTGAATGGCCGCCATCTGCGTCATAATAATTCTGAAATCTCCCCTCTGGAATTTTAGCAAATCGTCTGAAACCTGTGAGCTCTGGTGACTGACTCTCGTATCAGCAGAAACCCCCCCCCCTCCACTCTATCAAACCCCTGTTGAACAGCTTTATCAAAAACATTCCGTGCAGTCGATCCATCATTTCCTTGAAACAGAACTTGTTGACTCAGGCGGCAGAGGAAGGGGAATTAACATGTTTAACCTTTGGGGAAAAGGGAGACTTGCCTTTATACAGCACCTTTCTCAACTTCAGGCCACCCAAAGCACTTTGTAGCCACTCAGATACACTTGAAGGGTGGTCCAACTTGTTTAAGCGGCACCTGTGCTCCACACGCAGCCCTGCCGTCTTACCATAGAATCCCTACAGTGCAGAAGGAGGCCATTCGGCCCAGCGACTCTGCTTCAGGCCTTGGAAAGAGTGCCCCGCCCAGGCCCACTCCCCCGTAAACCCGTAATCCCAGCTAACCTTTGGACACGAAGGGGCAATTTAGCGCGGCCAATCCACCTAAGCTGCACATCTTTGGACTGTGGGAGTAAACCGGAGCACCCGGAGGAAATCCATGCAAGACACGGGGAGAACGGGCAAACCCCACGCAGGCAGTCAGCCAAGGCCCGAATCGAACCCGGGTCCCTGGCGCTGTGAGGCAGCAGTGCTAACCACTGTGCCACCGTGAAGGTCTAGTTCGGGGCAGAAGGGGTGAAAGAATGGGGGCCATGGTGGCACAGTGGTTAGCACTGCGGGGGGGGGGGAGAGAGCTGATGGAGGTCTTTAAAATGACGAAAGGTTTTGATGAAGAGAATGCAGAGAGAATGTATCCTCTTGTGGGGGAAGAGCATACAGATGAGTTCCAGGGAGGATGTTTTCCCTGGTCGGGGTATCTAGAACCAGGGGGCGTAGTCTCCGGGTATGGGATAGCCCATTTAGGACTGAGGTGAGGAAAGATTTCTTTACTCAGAGGGTGGTGAACCTGTGAAATTCTCCACCACTGAAGGCTGTGGAGGCCGAGTCACTCAATGTATTCCCGAAAGAGCTAGATATATTTTATAGATTTTAGTGGCATCAAGGGGTACGGGGGGGGGAAAGCGAGATTCTGCCACTGAGATCGAGGGTCCATCACGATCATATTGAATGGCGGAGCAGGCTCGAAGGGCCGAATGGCCTACTCCTGCTCTTAGTTTCTGTAACTAGAGGCCGTCAATGTAAGATAGTCCCCAAGGCATCCATTCAGGAGAAACATCTTTACCCAGGGAGCGGGGAGAATGTGGAACCCGCTGGGAGTGGATGACGTGGATGGAATCGATACGTTTAAGGGGAATCTGCACATGCAGATGAGGGAGAAGAGAATTGAAAGATTTAAAAAGGGAAAGATTAAATGAGGCTCGGGTTGGGCATCAAGCACCGGAGTGCGGTATATCCTTTGTAATCCGACCTAATCCACATTATAATCCAAAGGCACTTTGTGGGAGTTCGCTACACACAAATTTGCTGCTGCGTTTCCGACATTAGACAGTAATCGCACTCCAAAGATTACATCCTTCGCTGTAAAGTGCTTTGACGCATTCAGTGGTCATGTAAGGGGCTGTAGGAACACAAGTCTTTCTTCCAATAGTCCCTGATGAAATAATTACTAAATAAAGATATACAGGCTGGATTGGGTCGGTGCGCTTGGTGCATCGTAGGAGGGGGACTGGGCGCATCGTAGGAGGGGGACTGGGCGCATCGTAGGAGGGGGACTGGGCGCATCGTAGGAGGGGGACTGGGGGCATCGTAGGAGGGGGACTTGGAGCATCGTAGGAGGGGGACTTGGCGCATCGTAGGAGGGGGACTTGGCGCATCGTAGGAGGGGGACTCGGCGCATCGTAGGAGGGGGACTCGGCGCATCGTAGGAGGGGGACTCGGCGCATCGTAGGAGGGGGACTCGGCGCATCGTAGGAGGGGGACTCGGCGCATCGTAGGAGGGGGACTCGGCGCATCGTAGGAGGGGGACTCGGCGCATCGTAGGAGGGGGACTCGGCGCATCGTAGGAGGGGGACTCGGCGCATCGTAGGAGGGGAACTCGGCGCATCGTAGGAGGGGGACTCGGTGCATCGTAGGAGGGGTACTCGGCGCATCGTAGGAGGGGGACTCGGCGCATCGTAGGAGGGGGGCTTGGCGCATCGTAGGAGGGGGGCTTGGCGCATCGTAGGAGGGGGGCTTGGTGCATTGTAGGAGGGGGACTTAGTGCATCGTAGGAGGGGGGTTGGTGCATCGTAGGAGGGGGGCTTGGCGCATCGTAGGAGGGGGCTTGGCGCATCGTAGGAGGGGGGCTTGGCGCATCGTAGGAGGGGGGCATGGCGCATCGTAGGAGGGGGGCTTGGCGCATCGTAGGAGGGGGACTTGGCGCATCGTAGGAGGGGGACTTGGTGCATCGTAGGAGGGGGACTTGGCGCATCGTAGGAGGGGGCCTTGGCGCATCGTAGGAGGGGGCCTTGGCGCATCGTAGGAGGGGGCCTTGGCGCATCGTAGGAGGGGGCCTTGGCGCATCGTAGGAGGGGGCCTTGGCGCATCGTAGGAGGGGGACTTGGTGCATCGTAGGAGGGGGACTTGGCGCATCGTAGGAGGGGGACTTGGCGCATCGTAGGAGGGGGACTTGGCGCATCATAGGAGGGGGACTTGGCGCATCATAGGAGGGGGACTTGGTGCATCGTAGGAGGGGGACTTGGCGCATCGTAGGAGGGGGACTTGGCGCATCTTAGGAGGGGGACTTGGCGCATCTTAGGAGGGGGATTTGGCGCATTGTAGGAGGGGGACCTGGCGCATCGTAGGAGGGGGACCTGGCGCATCGTAGGAGGGGGGCTTGGCGCATCGTAGGAGGGGGGCTTGGCGCATCGTAGGAGGGGGCTTGGCTCATCGTAGGAGGGGGGCTTGGCGCATCGTAGAGGGGGGCTTGGGTTATGGAATCAAGGCACTTAGATCGATTACAATATAGATCACTTGAATGAAGGACGGAACAAGCTCATGGGGCTGAATGGCCTCCCATTCCAATTACTTGTGCCTACGTCTAATGGGGTCTCGGTCTCCATGAACTGTAAGGTGAAATCCGTAAAATCCATGAAATCCCGACAGTGCAGAGTGAGGCTATTCGACCCATCGAGTCTGCACCAACCCACTGAAAGAGCACCCTACCTAGACCCCCCCCCCCCCCCCCCCCCCCCCCCCCCCCGCCTGACCCCCATAACCCCACCTAACCTTTTGGATGTGGAGATGCCGACATTGGACTGGGCTTAGCACAGTAAGAAGTTTTACAACACCAGGTTAAAGTCCAACAGGTTTGTTTCGATGTCACTAGCTTTCGGAGCGCTGCTCCTTCCTCAGGTGAATGAAGAGGTATGTTCCAGAAACATATAAATAGACAAATTCAAAGACGCCAGACAATGCTTGGAATGTGAGCATTAGCAGGTGACATTCCAAGCATTGTCTGGCGTCTTTGAATTTGTCTATATATATGTTTCTGGAACATACCTCTTCATTCACCTGAGGAAGGAGCAGCGCTCCGAAAGCTAGTGACATCGAAACAAACCTGTTGGACTTTAACCTGGTGTTGTAAGACTTCTTACTGTGCTAACCTTTTGGACACTGAGGGGCAATTTATCAAGGCCAATCCACCTAAACTTCACCTCAATGGACTGTGGGAGGAAACCGGAGCACCCGGAGGAAACCCACGCAGACACGGGGAGAATGTGCAGACTCCGCACAGACAGTGACCCGAGGCTGGAATTGAACCCGCGTCCCTGGCGCTGAGAGGCAGCAGTGCTCAGAAGTGTCAACTAGGTGTTCAATTTTGGTAATGTCACAGAGAGCATGGGCCACCAGAAAACTGGCCCACCAGCTAATGTGGAATTCTCAGCCACAGAGGACTGTGGAGGTCAAATCACTCAGTATATTTGAGAGGAAAGAGATATGTTTCTAGACTCTGGAGGTCAAGGAGCATGGGGAGAGCTTGGTAGTATGGCATTGAGGTTGTTGAATGGCGGAGAAGACTCAAAAGGGCCGAATGGCCTACTCCTGCTCCTATTTTCTACGTTTCCATGAAAGGCAACGACGATTGAGAGCCTGAGGTAGGGTTGTCACCTCTTTAGGATTGCCTTGGAGCCTCCAAGAATAAAAATTCTTCTGGGCTGTGAGCAGTTCCCTGGAGACGTATTTAGGCCCGGGTTTTCCACCCCTCCCAACGGCAGGATATTCCGATCTCGCTGTAGCAAATGGAAGTTTGAAGTCGCACCCTGGCCAAACAGCCTCTTTGAACTCATTAAACGGAGGCAGTTTGACTGGCCGTCACAAATCACTCAAATAACCGAATGAACACTACATTCGCTTTCCAAATGTTGGAGGGAGACAGTGCACAGTATGGATGGGCATTTCATTCCTGGTATGAGGGGCTTATCGTATGAGGAATTGTCATTGAATCATTGAATCCCTACATTGCAGAAGGAGGCCATTCAGCCCATTGAGTCTACACTGATCCTCCGAAAGAGCACCCTATCTAGGCCCTCATTACCTAGTCACCCAAACTAACCTTTTGGACACTAAGGAGCAATTTAGCGCGGCCGATCCACCTGACCTGCACATCTTTGGACTGTGGGAGGAAACCGGAGCATCCGGAGGAAACCCACGGAGGCACGGGGAGAACGTGAAAACTCCGCACAGACAGTCACCCAAGGTCGGAATCGAACCCGCGGCCTTGGTGCTGTGAGGCAGCGGTGCTAACCACTGTGCCACCGTGCCGCCCCAAATCTAGAATCTCTCCTGCCCATCATTGGTGTACTTGGGAAGGATTTGCTGGATGAGAGCTCAACCTATTGGAGAACCGCTTGACGGACATCACAAAGACTTTCAGAACCAATTGAAGTGTAGTCCCTTTTGTAGGTCGGAAGGGGCAGCCAATATCGCCCCAGCAAACAGAAATGTGGTGATTAACGGACGGTCGGCTTTGCTGATGCAGGTTGATAGAAAATTCCCCTCTTCTACGAATATATTCTTCACCCAAGGTTAGAATCGAACCTGGGTCCCTGGCACAAAGAACAAAGAAAAGCACAGCACAGGAACGGGCCCTTTGGCCCTCGAAGCCTGCATGGACCATCATGCCCGTCCACCCTATAATCTTCTACACTTTTGGGTTCCGTATCCCTCTATTCCCATCCTATTCATATATTTGTCAAGACGCTCCTTAAACGTCACTATCGTCCCTGCTTCCACCATCTCCTCCGGCAGCGAGTTCCAGGCACCCACTACCCTCTGTATAAAGAATTCCCTCGCACATCTCCTCTAAACTTTGCCCCTCGCACCTTAATCTTATGTCCCCTAGTAATTGACTCTTACATCCTAGTTTCTGACTATCCACTCTATCCATGCCCCTCATAATATTGTGGAACTTCTATCAGGTCACTCCTCAACCTCCGTCGTTCCAGTGAGAACAAACCGAGTTTATCTAACCTCTCCTCATAGCTAATGCCCTCCATACCAGGCAACATACTGGTAAACCTCTTCTCCAAAACCTCCACATCCTTCTGGTAGTGTGGCGACCAGAATTGAACACTTTATTCCAAGTGTGGCCTAACTAAGGTTCTGTAGAACTGCAGGATGACTTGTCAATTTTTATACTCAATGTCCCAACCGCTGAAGGCAAGCATGCCGTATGCCTTCTTGACTACCTTCTCCACCTGCTTTGCCACTTTCAGTGACCTGTGGACCTGTACACCCAGATCCCTCTGCCTGCCAATACTCTTAAGCCATTTACTGTGTATTTCCCACCTGTATTAGACCTTCCAAAATGCTTTACGTCACATTTATCAGGATTAAACTCCATCTGCCATCTCTCCGCCCAAGTCTCCAAAAGATCTAAATCCTGCTGTATCCTCTGACAGTCCTCATCGCTATCCACAATTCCACCAACCTTTGTGTCGTCCGCAAACTTATTGATCAGACCAGTTACATTTTCCTCAAAACCATTTATATAAACTACAAATAGCAAAGGTCCCAACGCTGATCCCTGCGGAACACCATTAGTCACAGCATTCGATTCAGAAAAGCACCCTTCCATTGCTACTCTCTGTCTTCTATGACCTAGCCTGTTCTGTATCCACCTTGCCAGATCACCTCTGATCCCATGTGACTTCACCTTCTGTACCATGAGGGATCTTGTCAAAGGCCTTACTGAAGTCCATGTAGACAACATCCACTGCACTACCCTTATCATTCATCTTCATTGCTTCCTCGAAAAACTCGATCAAGTTAGTGAGACACAGTCTCCCCTTCACAAAACCGTGCTGTCTCTCGCTAATACATCCACTAGCTTCCAAATGGGAGTAAATCCTGTCTCAAAGAATCCTAGCCAATAATCTCCCTACCAATGATGTAAGGCTCACCGGCCTGCAATTTTGTGGATTATTCTTGCTAGTCTTCTTAAACAAAGGAACAACATTGTCACATTGTCTATTCTCCAATCCTCTGGGACCGCACCTGAAGACAGTGAGGATACAAAGATTTCTGTCAAGGCCCCAGCAATTTCCTCTCTTGCCTCCCTCAGTATTCTGGGGTGGATCCCATCAGGCCCTGGACACTTATCTACCTTAATGTTTTTCAAGACGCCCAACACCTCCTCCTTTTTGATCTCAATGTGACCCAGACTATCTACACACCCTTCCTCTGACTCATCATCCACCAAGTCCTTCTCTTTGGTGAATACTGATGCAAAGTACTCATTCAGTACCTCTCCCATTTCCTGTGGCTGCATCCATAGATTCCCTCCCTTGTCCTTGGGTGGGTCAACCTTTACCCTGGCTACTGTGAGGCAGCAGTGATAACCACTGTGCCACCGTGCCGCCCCAGTCGAGTAGTAATCGTGAAACCATTGTTGATTTTTATTATTTACAAACCCACCTGGGTCACTGATGCCCCTTTGGGGAAGGAAATCTGCCGTCCTTACCCGGTCTGGCCTACACGTGTCTCCAGACCCACAGCAAGGTGGTTGACTCTGAACTGCCCCTCTGAAGTGGCCTGGCGAACCATTCAGTTCAGGGGCAATTAGGGATGGGTAATGTAACCACCTAAAATGGCTGATTCCCGATTAATTTGGCCAAACCCCGATGTAAAATGGCGAACTGAAAAGGCTGATGGGAAAATCAGCCAATAGGGCACAAACGGACAGCTGCAGACAGAACAGCGTATTCGGCTCTGGGGAAGTCGGCCCAGACTGATACCTGCAACCATTAGCAGCACATCAACCCAGACATCTGCAGTTTAATCGGCTATCCCCGGGAACAATTGCAACAAATAGCAATTGAAAGCCGATCCAGACCTCTCGGCGCCTGCAGTGGCCGAGACAAAGAAAGGTGAACGACCACCCCCCCCGATCAAGGAATCGCCCCATTATTGGAGCATATCGAACCCAGTGATTGGGACCAAGTCCAATCACTTGGGACCAGGGTCAAGGTCCGCCCCGAGAGGCGGGAAGCCCCTGGGAACTATAAAGATAGGGGCCAAGTTCAGATCGACCCTTCTTCTCCTACTCGCAACCTTCGAGACCCTTCGACGAAAGAACAAGTAAGTCTTACTCCAGCGATCGCTACCAGAGTTGTGTTCCAGACTATCGACCCGTACCAGCCTTTTTGAATCCCGCAGGCCAGACCCAATTCGATAAGCCATTCGTTTCCCTGACCTGGTGGGCCATCACCAAAGTTAAGTATTGGCCTTTAGTGGTAGGTAATAGTCTAGAGGTAGTATTATTGTGCAAGTATTTATTGCTGTATATAAATAAATGATCGTTGATTTAACATTTACTAAGTGGTGTGCTGTATTATTAATCATTACTTGAGCTTGAACCACGTGGCGGTATCAGAAAGACACCTGGCGACTCGTGAGCAAAGGTGACAGAATTAGAGCTAATAAAACTAAGGCTAATAAGAGCAACAGTAACTGGTAAATGCTGGCTTTTGCCAGTGACACCCACACCCAGAGAAAGAGTTAAAGAAAAACGCCATTATACAGTCACAAAAGCGGGATGGAAACCCTGAACTCCAACCTAATTTTGCCAAACTAACAGCGATAAACTGGATGAAATTTGGCTCTGGTAAAATGAACTCAAAATGACCTTGCTCAGAAACTGAGTTCAACATTCAACTGTGTGTCCAGTGAACTCTATTTTCCTGGACTGGTGATGTGTCTCCATTGATCTGCTGAATTAACCCTTAAGGGGCTGGTTTAGCACAGTGGGCTAAACAGCTGGCTTGTAATGCAGAACAATGACAGCAGCGCGGGTTCAATTCCCGTACCGGCCTCCCCGAACAGGCGCCGGAATGTGGCGATTGGGGGCTTTTCACAGTAACTTCATTGAAGCCTACTTGTGACAATAAGTGATTATTATTATTATAAGCTTTGAAATTCAGTCATCTGTAAGTTCATCGATCTGCTGGTAATCCAAAGCTGATTGTTGAAATAAGAAAATGCTTTGTCAGATAAACAGCTAGTTACTTACCGACCAACAGAGAGCAGCATCTGGTTGGCTCTTTTCCCGTGATTAGCTTGTACAGTTCAGCGTAGTAGAGTTCCAGGCTCTCCAGGAAGGCCTCGTATCCACGGTTACCACGTGAACGCAAAATGTCCAGAAGACGGCCTGCAGGCAGAAAGAACTGTCGTTAAAGTGACGCAACAGTCAGGAAGGCGATTCGACCAGATCCCCCGGTGCCAAGATGGCGGACCCCAAGCCAGGCTTCATAATCGGCCTTGGTTCCCAAAGGACTGGTGAGGCAAAAGCAAAGGAAGCAAGGGATTCATTCGTTCTATCGACCGCTTTGTAGAAGGGTCGTACGGACTCGAAATGTTAACTCTGTTTCTCTCTCCACGGATGCTGCCAGGCCTGCTGGGATTTTCCAGCACTTTCTGTTTTCATTTCAGACCTCCGGCTTCTCCAGTATTTTGCTTCTATCTGAGGGGACCGGCTCTGTATTCCCCAGCGTTTCGAAGAATGAGGGGTGACCTCATTGAGACGTTCTGAATTCGTACAGGGCCTGACAGGATGAATGTACATGAGGTGGTCCCCCTGGCCGGAGAGCCTAAAACCCAAGGGGTGCAGTCTCGGAATAAGGGGGCAGGCCATTGAGGAAGGAGGTGTGGAGGAATTTCTTCACTCGGAAGGTGGTGAATCTTTGACAACCTTTATCCCAGAGGGCTGCGGAAACTCAGTCATTCAGCGTGTTCGAGATGGAAATGGACAGATTTCTGGAGATGAATGACATCAAGGGATATGGAGATAGTGCGGGAGTGAGGTAGACAATCAGCCATGATCTCATTAAATGGTGGAGCTGGCTAAAGGGGCTGAATGGCCTACTCCCGGTCCTTTGTTCCAACCGCACTGTTAAGAGGTCAGTGGTGAGCCTCTCCACCACAGTGATGATTACCCCTCAGCAAGTTAACTCCGGGAGCAGTGTTAATTGCTTTAAGGTGAGCATTCCGCGCCTACCTTGGGAGGACGATCTGCCTTGGAGAGCGGTTGGTCAATCAGGTGGCTGGCAGCTCTGTAGTCCCGGCAGTGACATGGGGCGTGTGGTGACCACTGCTGTGGCATCACAGGCAGTCCCAACAAGGAGGAGTCCGCACTCCTCTTTAAGTATCACTCGGGCCAGGGCCTCGTGAGAGGCCTGGAGGAGGAAGGGTAAAAGGGGTAAGGGTGGCTTTGTGGGGGGGGATGGTTGAAGGGTGAAACGTCTCCAGTGGCCCATGGGATCTGCAAATGAGGGCTTGGGGGCGGTTGGGTGGTGAGGTGCCTTCGATGGACCCAGGGGACCCACAAATGAGGGCATGGGGGCATTGGGAGGGGGGTGAGGTGCCCCTGATGGGCCCAGGGGACCCACAATTAAGGGCTCCCTTCTTTGTCGAACACCAGCCTGCACAGCTGGGTTACCCGCTTGGCATGACTTCCACTCTACCACGGGTGAAGTAGGGCCGGGGGGGGGCCAAGATGAGGCCACAAAGTGACCGGTAATTCACTTAAGCGCATCAACTGGCCGAAAGATGGGCAGGCCACCCGACTCCACCTGTACGGGAAAGCATAGGTGGACGGCAAGTTGGCCACATACTGGGATTTACCCGCTCCCAACCCAACCCCCCCTGCCGCCTTCAAATCCACTAGCTGAAGAGTGTAAAACCCATCCCATAAATTGATTTGTGTCTGGACTCCATCGACCTGCTTCAACTTCACGGCTCTTTTTTAAAATTTCGGTTTTGGAAAATAGACCGCGCGTTGTGGGGTCTGACAAGCGTTCCACATGGTGCAAATTATTTCTGAAACTTTCCCCTCCAATGGTCGACCTCGAGCTTAAAGGTTTTTCCTCCTTAATCTCGACTCCCTCCTCCCGGGAATAAGTGATCACGTTTAGCCACCTTCAACGACCCAGCTCGATCACCCTTTAAAACTTCTCGAACTCAAGTGAACAGGAACCCGGTCTCGCCGACCTCATAATTTAACCCTTTTCCCCCCCGACATTAGTCCGGTGAATTTGCAAAGTGTTGGAGTCACACAATGGCTATCTGTCCGATTTTGTGTAAGTATCTGAAAGATCGAGATTTAGGTATCCCCGGCTGGAACTTGGGCACCAAAAGAAGTTGTTTTATATTTTTGTAAAATGTAAAAATCAATAGATATATGTGGTGATGTTCTCTGCTGCACTGGTCGTCAAGGTTACAGCCTGTTTGGTGGTGAACTGGACAAACTTGTTAAATTCTTGATTGATCCTCAGACAGCTAAATTGGGCCAGTTAATGATGAGGGAGGGGTCAATGATAGAGAAATGCGGCAGACAATGGGAATTCAAGGGTCAGAGGGGGGCTGGTTTAGCTCAGTGGGCTAGACAGCCGACTTGTGATGCAGAGTGAGGCCAACAGTGTGGTTTCAATTCCCCGCCTTCCCAAGCTTGCCCCTCACCTTAAATCACCATCAGTCAGCTTTCCCCCTCAAATGGGGGGGGGCGGGGGCAGCAGCCTAAGATCATCTGGGAGTACGGCGATTTTACCTTTACCATTCATGGATAGGGGAGTGCAGTGGTCACTATTAGAGAGTTTGGGGTCAGTATTAGAGGGGTTTGGGGGTCAGTATTCAGGGGGCTCAATGGTCAGTAGGTGTCAGTATTCTGAGAATTTAGGGGTCAGTATTAGGGGAGTTCAGTGGTCAGTCTTAGTGGAGCTAAGGGGAGTTTAGAGGTCAGCATTAGGGGAGTTCAGTGGTCAGAAGGGGTCAGTAGTCAGGGAGTTCAGTGGTCAGTAGGGGTCAGTATTTGGGGAGTTTAGGGGTCAGTAGTCAGGGAGGTCAGTGGTCAGTAGGGGTCAATGTTCGGGGAGTTCAGTGGTCAGTAGGGGTCAGTATTCAGGGAGGTCAGTAGTCAGTCGGGTCAGTATTCAGGGAGGTCAGTGGTCAGTAGGGGTCAGTGTTCGGGGAGTTCAGTCATCAGTAGGGGTCAGCATTTGGGGAGTTCTGTGGTCAGTAGGGGTCAGCATTTGGGGAGTTCAGTGGTCAGTAGGGGTCAGTATTAGGGAAGTTCGGAACTATGCAGATTTCTTAGGGCTCCTTGTCAAATTCTGTTGAAATATTTTGCCTCAATTTTCTAACATATCGGTTTCATGATTAATTGTGGATGACATCATTGGGTGATTTGCTGAACCTCGTCATCAACAGGTGATCTGGGCTAACAAAAGTGGACGGATTGACTGAATGTTGGAAGGACTGTTGACTAATGTTTATCTCCTGTGACCATCAAAGAGAGTCATATTCCTAATGCTCAGTTCCTGCATTCACACACCCTCGCTGATAAAATAAAATATTCAATTCAACGGTGAAGAGGAAGAAAGTTGAACAAAAAAGTGATTCATTTTAAGCAGAGGCGTGGGTGAATTAGCAAGGAAGGTCGAAGGGGATGACTCAACCACGGACGTTGTAACAATCAGGAAAGGTTGAACAGGCTGGACACAAGAGATCTTTACCATTTTCAATTTTTTCGGGAGCCTAAAACCCGGGATCATAAATAGTCACCAATCAATCCAATCGGGCATTCAGGAGATTCTCCGGTCTCCGACGGGAAGTCACGTTCGGCGATCAGCCGGAGAATCCACCTTGGCGCCGAAATCGGGGATAGCGCCGCTTTTGCGATGCTCCGCCCGTTCCAAAACGGCGTACTCTAGGAGTATGCCGCACACCATATGGACGGCCTCAGGGTGTTACGTGGGCACCCCCCCCCCCCCGATGCTCCGCCCCCGACGGGCCGCGTTCCCGACGGCGTGGGTCTCTTATGCTATTTTTTTTCCGGGAACACGGCGTGGCGACTGCGGACTGAGCCCAGCCCCGCCACAGTCGGAGGAGGGCTGGTCCGCGGGCTTTGTTTGGCAGGGGTTGGGGGCACTGGTGGGGGGGGGGGGGGGGTGATCCGGGGATGTCGAGCCTGGCAAAAGAAGGGCACTATTTGGCAGGCCGGGTCTGCGCGCGGCCGCCGCCATGTTGCACCACGCGGCCGCTGCGGCCGCCACCATGCACGTGTGCGGCCACAGACCCGGCAATTCTCCGGTCGTATCGGCATCTGGAGCCAGGTGCTCTACGCTGCGTGCCTGCTAGCCCCCCCACCAAACGGAGGGTCGGTGGCCGGTTTGTGCAGACGCCACCTTTCCCACACCGGCATCAGCCTCCCCGAACAGGCGCCGGAATGTGGCGACTAGGGGCTTTTCACAGTAACTTCATTGAAGCCTACTTGTGACAATAAGCGATTTTCATTTCATTTCACATAGTCTCCAAATGGGGAGAATCCAGCCGCCTTTTTACCCACAGGGTGTGGGAATATGGAATTCGCTCCCGCAGGAAGCATTTGGGATGGGGTGACATAAATGTTGAAAAAGCAGGAGCAGGAGTTGACTATTCTGGGGATCTGACCTGTTCTGCCACTCAATACTTTTACTACAATTTACCGCAACTTGTGTGCAATTGTACAGGGTAGTAGTAATTTTACTGCACTTCTGTAGGGCATTGGTGTGGCCACACCTGGAGTATGGTGTGCAGTGTCCTTATCTGAGGAAGGATGCTCTTGCTATGAGGGCGGAAAGGTAGCACAGTGGTTAGCACTGTTGCTTCACAGCTCCAGGTTCGATTCTCGACTTGGGACACTGACTGTGTCGAGTTTGCACGTCCTCCCCGTGTCTGCGTGGGTTTCCTCCGGGTGCTCCGGTTTCCTCCCACAGTTCAAAGACGTGCAGGTTAGGTGGATTAGCCGTGCTACATTGCCCTTAGTGACCAAAAAGGTTGGGTGGGGTTACTGGGTTACGGGGATAGGGTGAAGGCGTGGGCTTGGGTGGGGTGCTCGTTCCAAGGGCCGGTGTACACTCGATGAGTGAATCTGTGGCGACCATTGAACATAGAACATACAGTGCTGAAGGAGGCCATTCGGCCCATCGAGTCCGCACCGACCCACTTAAGCCCTCACTTCCACCCTATCCCTGTAACCCAATAACCCCTCCTAACCTTTTTGGACACTACGGGCAATTTATCATGGCCAATCCACCTAACCTGCACGCCTTTGGACTGTGGGAGCACCCGGAGAAAACCCACGCAGACACAGGGAGAACATGCAAACTCCGCACAGACAGTGACCCAGCGGGGAATCGAACCTGGGACCCTGGCGCTGTGAAGCCACAGTGCTATCCACTTGTGCCACCGTGCTGCCTATCACTACCACATAAAGTAGTTGAGTGCAAAACGTGGTGTAATCAATTTCAAGAAGGAATTAGATATAGCTTTTGGGGGCGAAAGGGTTCAAGGGATAAGGGGCAAAGGCGGGATCAGGGTATTGAACTTGATAATCAGCCATGATCATAATGAATTGGAGAGCAGACTCGAAGGGCCGAATGGCCTCCTCCCGCTTCTATTTTCTACATATGTTTCTATGTAATACAATCAAGGGCTTCCACACAATTTTTCAGCCTGTTCCCCATATTCCTTAATCCCCCTGAGAGACAAAAACAAAATCAGCCTACCCCACCCTCAAATGTATTCAACGATGGAGCATCCACTGGGGCAGGGGATTCCGAAGATTGAAGTGGGGATTTAGGGCGAAGCTCGACAAATGTATGAGGGAGAATGGAACAGAATCTTGTTCTGCAGGTAGGGTGACATGAAATAAAGGTGGGAGGAGGTTCAAGAGAATGCAAACACCAACCTGGCTTTGATGGGCTGAATGGTCTGGTACTGAACATCCTTTGTCCGCCAGTAATTTGCTACAGCTCTGGTTTTGGAAAAGGGCCTGTTGCTGTCTGTTTTACGGGAACGCAACCCAGCTCTGTTCGTTTCACACAACCTGTGCCTCATCCTGTGACCTACTCGTACTGTAGACACTGGCCTAAAACACTGGAGGGGTCCGACTCTGGGAAGGTTTCCCCCCCTCGTGTCCGAGCCCACGCAATAATCCAGTTCTTTCCCACTGGTTGCCAGATCCTATCGCTCGCCCCAGCCGCCTAATATTTCAACAGCCACCTGCGTTGGAAGCAGAGCGCCAGTTGTATTTAGACACGGCACCTGATCGATGGGGGAAAGAGACAGAGGATTTGAAGGGTGGGTGAAGAAGGTGAAAGTGGGAGGAGAGGTAGCCAGGCTACTGCACTTGAAAGAATTCGAAGATCAGAGGCAGAGGGGCAGAAAGATGATGCTAATGGACAAGAGAGGTTGGGAAACAAGTGACCGAGAGGGTTTGGTCTGGGGGATGTGCCTATTTCATGGACAGGGAAATAACAATGATAATCTTTATTATCACAAGTAGGCTTACATTAACACTGCAATGAAGTTACTGTGAAAAGCCCCTACTCGCCCTATCCCGACGCCTGTTGGGGTACACTGAGGGAGAATCTAGAATGTCCAATCCACCTAACCTGCACATCTTTGGACTGTGGGAGGAAACCGGAGCACCCGGAGGAAACCCACGCAGGCACGGGGAGAACGTGCAGACTCCGCACAGGCAGTGACCCAAGCCGGGAATGAACCTGGGACCCTGGAGCTGTGAAGCAACAGTGCCACCCACTGTGCTCCCATGAAATGGCCATCTTAAAGAGCAATGCTGCAAAGACTGTCCTCAGTACATAGAATCACAGAATCTAGATGTCAGAGAAGGAGGCCATTCGGCCCATCGTGTCTGTCCCGATTCTCCAAACGGGCATCGTGACTTAGTGCCGTTCCCCTGCCTTCTCCCCGTAACCCTGCACATTGTTTCTATTCAAATAATCATCCAATTCCCTCTCGTACACCTCGACTGAACCTGCCTCCGCCACACTTCCAGGCAGCGCATTCCAGACCCCAACCACTCGCTGCGTGGAAAAGATTTTCCTCACATCACATTTGCTTCTTTTGTGAATCACTTTAAATCTGCGCCCTCTCGTTCTTGATCCTTTTTACCGGCAGGAACAGTTTCTCCCCGTCTACTCTGTCCAGCCCCCTTGTGATTTTGAACACCTCTATCAAACCTCCCCTCAGCCTCCTTCTCTCCGAGGGGAACAGTCCCAACCTCTCCAATCTATCCTCACAACTGAAGTTTCTCATCCCTGGATCTATTCTTGTGAACCTCTTCTGCTCTCTCTCCAATGTGTTCACATCCTCCCTGTAGTGTGGCGCCCAGAACTGTGCATAATATTTCAGCTGACGTCTGTTGTGTTATGTATTCTGGGGTAACACAGGCTGCAACTCGATGTAGCTTTGACCAAAAGATACTCCAGACTTTGAAGTAAGTTCAGTGTGATTTATTGAACCATTAGCACAGTTCTCTATGAGCTTGACTCTCCTGCTAATCTTGCTATAGTAACTCAGTCTAACTAACCAGTCTGCTCTAAGCCACGTGGTGGGTGTGATGCTTCTGATCTGCCCCTGTCCTACTCTCTCAGTGTCGCCTGTGGAAAGAGACAGAGCATGTGTGCCCTGTCCTTATATGTGGGTTGTGTAATGCCCCCTTGTGGTAGTGTCACCTCTGGGTGTCTTGACTGCCCATTGGTTGTGTCCTATTCTATGTGTTCATTAGCTGTATGTCTACATGCCATGACGACTTTGGTGCGCCCTCTAGTATTTACTTAGTCGTAGTGTATTTACATTAACCCCTTGTGTATTTACAGTGATGCATATCACCACAAGGTCTAACCAATGTCTTGTATAAGTTCAGCACAACCTCCTTGCGCTCGTACTCTGTGTCCCTATTAATAAAACCCAGAATACTATTTGCTTTATTAACTACTCTCTCCACCTGTCCTGCCACATTCAATGATCTGCGCACACAAACACCCAGGTCCCTCTGCTCTTGCACCCCTTTAAGAATTTTGCCTTGTATTTTCGATTGCCTCTCCATGTTCTTCCTACCAAAAAGCATCATCTCACCCATCTCCGCTTTGAACCTCATCTGCCACCTATCAGCCCCGCTCTACAGGTACGGCTAAGGACATTGGCTGGGGCAAGAGGAGACAACTTATGAGAGAAAGAGAATTAAAGGTGGCTGACTTGCGCGAGCCCTTCTGGTGGTCAGCAGGTGGGAGCGCAGGACCTCGTCCTCGTCCTCCTCATCGATGACCTTGCATTGCCGCAGGTAGTCTGTCAGCTTGACGGGGTTGATGGATTTCGTCAGGACGTGGCGCTTGCTCTCAATCCTTTCCCACAGCTGATCCTGCTCCGAATCCTCCTCCTCCTCCGGGATCTGACCACTGTCACTTTCCATTGTTCTCCTGATAACTGGAAAAGAACAGGTTCAGTTACGGACATTGCCTCACGACAGGTGTACTGCCAACAACAACTTGCATTGATATAGCATCTCTGGTAAAACCTCCCAAGGAGCAAATAGTGAACAAACTTGGTTCTATGGTTATGTTGAATGGGGAAGTAGAGGAGCTTGGGGACCTGAAGTTGAGTCACGGAGGGGTGCCCCAAAGGAGAGTCGGACGGGCAGACAGGTTTAGGGAGAGAATGCCGGAGGGTTGTTCCAAGTCAGCGTAAGGATGTAGTGGTGAAAATCAGGGAGCCGGATTCTCCGTTTCGGAGGCTAAACTCCGGCGCGAATGGAGAATCTGCAGGAGGTTCACGACTGGAAAATTGGCGCGAAACGCCTCACCGATTCCGGTGCCGGGGAGGGGCTAGCACCGACGGTGCGTGAAACTCCCGCAGAACATGCCGAAACGGCCAGAAAATGGCCGGGTCCCGGGCCTCACATGCGCAGGGCTGGCAACCTGCACCGGTGGTGCCATTAAGCATGGCGCCGGTCGTGCCCGAACCCTAACCCGCCAACCGCAGCCCCACATCCACCCCCTGGCCACTCCCCACCAGTCCTAGCAGAAGCCCCTCCCCTGGCCAGCGGCACGAATCCCGGACAAGTGTGGCGGCAGTGGACATTGCCCGCAGCCGGCTCGCCAGATTCCCGACCACTGAGACCACACGTGGGCCTGGCCGTCGGGAACTCGGTTCATTGGGGGCGGAGCATCGTCCGGTGGGCTGGCTGATGATGCACCAACGGCGTTGAAACGGCTCGCGCCGCGTGTCACAAAGGCGCCGGTTTAGAGAGGGTTGAGAGTGCCGGACCGGCGTCAAATCGGCGGCGACCCCCGTTTCCGGCATCAAAGCCCATTCTCCGCCCGATAGCCGTTCACGATTTCGGTGTCAGGCGGCGGAGCGTCCAACCCAAGATTTTTGTGAGCGCGGCCAGAGTGAGAGGAGTGTGAAGGTCGCAGAGGTATGTCGGGCTGGACGGGGTGGCGTTTGCAGTAAGTCTGAAGAGCCGGGAAGGGGGCTGGTTTGACCGGTGGGATCTTCCAGCCCCTCCCACCGTCGGCTTCTTCCGGTCCCACCGAAGTCAATGGAGTTTTTGAACGGCTCGCCGCATTTTCCGGCTCTGCCATGACGGGACTGGAAAACCCACCCAGATTGTGCGTTGAGTCAACCGATTCTGCCCTGGTCAGTGGTAGGAGCCTTAATACTGGCAGAAGCGGGCGAGAATTCCGTTTTCTGATGGCTGTCTCAATGATCCACACTGGGTCTTTAGTGAGGGCACCATGGCCTGCGATTCCCCTTTAGGTTTGAAAGATTGCTAGCATTTAGTTCACACATAAATCTCCCTTGAATCGGCTAATTAATTCACCAATCTCAGCCAGTGAGGCGAATGACCCGGGTTGGAGGGTGATAATGTGACAACTGGGGCTTTTCATCATTTGTTCTTGGGACGTTGTGTCGGTCGGCAGTCTCTCTTGTCCGTCCATTATGCCCCTGGTTACAACCCGATACACGAGGGGCTGGAATCGTGTGAGGCCAGAGCAATTGGGCGGGACGTTCCCTCTGCAGGACATCAGTGAACAAGTTTGATATTTACAATGGAACAGCACACAGGGCTGGATTTAATCCCATCACTTGAGGCACGGAAATTTGAATATGCAATCTCAAAATCCATAGAGTTGGTTAACTATAAAGATGATTTATTAATAAACACATGGTAAAGATAACTAAGGAATTACTATCCAGACGATGGCTACTAAATGATTTCAGTGAATTCTCCTGCAACTACTCGAAGTGCGACTATCCTCTTGTACGTCTTACTACCAACCTCTGGGTGTCTAGAGCCAGGTGATAGATCTCACCACCAGCTGGTTGAAGGTTGCATTACTAACTATATGCAGAACAGTGCATAGGCACATCACCACATGTGTGTGTTTTTTCTGTGGGCAGGATCTTCTGATCCTTGCCATCTGGGCCTCCCTCCCTCCCCCCCTTTCCATGGCAGGTCCCCCGGCGGTGGGACCAGCATGCCACACCATTGGCCATTAACTTCCGCGGGACTTTAAGAGCCCGCCAGTAGCTAATGGCGAGACCCCTCCGTCCCCACCACAGAAAATCCCGGCATGTGTGTCTCTGTGTGCACGTGCTCATGTGTGCTTGTGTGTCTGAATTCGTATGTGTGCACTTGTGCGTGTATGTGTGTTTGTAAATGAGTGTGCATATGCGCATGTAATTATCTGTGTTGTGTACCTCTGTGTATATTTGTGTGTGTGCATCTGTATGTATATCTGTGATCAAGAGGACATCTAAATTTCTACAGCGCAGAACGAGGCCATTCGGCCCATCAAGTCCGCAGCCACCCTCTGAAAGTGCACCCTACCTTAGACCCCTTCCCCTGCCCTAACATAACCTGTACATCCCTGGAGAAAGAAATTGAGGAAAATCTGAAGGTGCAGCCAAGCGTTCGGTCACGTCGCTGGATTTTGGGAAGACGAAGTGGAGAGGTGAAAGTCCAGAGCGAGGGAGCACCAAGGGAAAGATGGCTAGAGGCCATTTTTGTCCCCTTATCTGAGGAAAGATATACCGGCATTTGAGGCAGTCCAGAGAAGGTTCGCGAGGTTGACCCTGGGCGTGCAGGGGATTTCTTATGAGGAGAGGTTGAGTAGGTTGGGGCCTGTGCTCAAGAATGAGGGACGATCTTATTGAGACATAGCGGATTCTCAGGGGGTTTGACAGGGTAGATGCTGAGAGGATGTTTCCTCTTGTGGAAGTGTCTAGGACCAGAGGGAATAATCTCATTTACGACAGAAATAAGGAGGAATCACATCAGATTAGTCATGATCTCATTGACTGGCTCGATGGGCCGAATGGCCTACTTCTCCTCCTACGTCTTATGGTCTTTGTCCTTTACGGAAAAGGGAGGTCAAAGGACAATATCCGGAAGGTATGACAGATCAAGAGAAGGTTTTAGACATTTGACGGGGTGAGATCATGGGAGGATTTAACGATGAGGATTAAGGTTTAACACCTGGTATGTTCGAGGGATGGGAAGCCAGTGTTGTTCGAGGATTTTGCGGATGGTGTGAAGTTGGTCCAATCTAGAACAGGGAAAAATGAAGCTGCAGAGCGTGAAACTGAGAGGAGAGGAGAAGAAAGCATTGGAAAAATCAAGTTTTCAGGTGTAGAGAGCATGGATATAAGTCTCCAGTGAGAGGCACGGGGGGGATTAGGTGAGGGATAGTGGTGCTACTGTCGCTGGACTCGGTAATCCGGAGGCGAAAGGGAGACATGGGTTCAAACCCCACACCGGCAGCTGGTGGCATTTAAATTCAGTAATAAAATCAGGAATCGAAAACTGCTCTCAATAATGGTGAACATGGCGTGATCGACCAATCACGTTGTGCCTGATAACAGCGGGGCGCAGCACCACTCGACCAGGAGATCCCACTTCCATTTTGGGCGGGACCACTTTAAGACAAATCTGCATATTAGAGCGAGAAACTAGTCTCGCTCTAACATGCGTTCCCGAGATCTACCCAAGACGTGGGCTCTAACCCTCTCGCCTTGGAGACCTTGAGCGAGCGTCATTCAGTACCGCTCTTCACAAACGGGGACCAGACTTGTGGGGGTCTCCCAGGGCTTTGTAGGTCCCCAGGTGCATGCCCTCTGGACGTTATGGAAACCTGGACACCCTGGCATTGCCAGATGGACGTTAGATAGTGGGATGTTTCTTGGCGCTACGAGCGCCGGGAAACACCCGGCTAATCTTGCGCGCTGCGGGACTCTGTCCTCATTCGGGCAGATTGCACCCCATGAAATATCAACAATTGATGGGAAAATCCATCTCATTTTCACCAGTGCCCTTTAGGAAAGAAATCTGAGCTGGTAGAGCGGAGGACTCTAGCCGCTCCGTAACCATCCTTAGGTCGCTGGTTCGATTCCGGCTCGAAGGAAGGAAATCTGCCGTCCTTACCCGGTCTGGCCTACATGTGACTCCAGGCCCATAGCAATGTGATTGACTTTTAACTGCCCCTCTGAAATGGCCGAGCGAGCCACTCTGTTCAAGGGCAATTAGGGATGGGCAACAAACAACGGCCCAGCCAACGAGGCCTGTGGAAGAATTTTTTTAAATGACAGTGGGGGGGGGGCGCGGTTGAACCATTTTGCAGGTGGAAAGGTTGGTGATGGACACAGCAACACACTGTGGGCGGATTGTTCCAGTCTGTTCCCTTCAGCGGGACTGGACGATCCCGGCAGTGGGAAGGACTGGAAAATTCTGGCCATAGTCTTATAATCCCCATTGAGGCCCAGGTGTAGATTTTTGCCCCCAGGCGATTGCACAGAATTCTCACAGCCCATCGCACCCATCTCAGGGAAATGTGTCCCAAAATGGTGGGCTCTTCGTTCTAGGGAGGTGGATGTGGGATAGAACCGCGCCCCCCCCCCCCCCCCCCCCCCCCCCCCCGGCAGATCGAAGGTAGCTAGAGGGGCTGCCGGGTCTGTTTGAAAGGTTTCCCTCAGTTCTCTGCGGCTTCATCCCAGTTGTTTGGTTAAATGTGAATCCCTCTAGGTCTCACCCCTCACCATCCCATCCAAACATGCCAACCCATGCCCCCAACCACTGCCCTTTTCCCTCACACACCCCCTGCCAACCCAGTATCCACCAAGAATAGTCTTCAGGAGCCATGCTGAGATAAAATAAAGATCTAAATATCTATTCCAGACTTCATTACTTAAAAAGCACTCTCATTCATGAAACCCCATTCAATACATTATAATCCCCTCAAGTAGTTAATTCTTTATAGAAACACAAACTTGTATTCATAATGTCACAAAGACAGCTAATCCTCTTGGAGCTATTAATCGACCTGAGAATTAACACTCCCCCTCCACTGTGACAATGATAGGTTGTGAAACAGTCAAGCACTAATACTGCTATAATGATATCACTTAAAGTTAGGGTTATGTCAGCAAACAGCTATTGAAACTGCAAGCACAGGTTTTTTTTTCTCCAATTCACAGACACAGGAAGATTGCTTATTTTTTTTCAATTTTTAATGGGCAGGCTGTTTAAAAAACCTGACAGCTTGGAAAGTCCACAGAGCTTATTCACCCTTTGCAAGCATTTATTTTGATGCTACAAATTCACCAGACACACACTGTGGGATAGTGCCTCTGCTCCAGCATAAATGGGGTCTGTTTGAACTCAAATGGTCCTGCTAGGTTCAGGATTCCCATATGTGTGAGGTAGGCCCCATTTCACGACTGGTGAAGAAAGGATCTGACAGAAATGGAAATGAGGCTTCCAGAGCCGGGATCCCAGCGCCATTTTGAGACACCGTGGCGTGGCCGCAAATCCGTGAAATTCGTAATCCAAAGTTACCTTGTGACTGTACCGGAGGAAAGCGACGAGCAAAGATTTTATATTTTACAACTTTTACTTTAACAATCAAGCCAGGAATTAGCAAGCAAATTATAGTCAGTGGAAGCTACAAATTACACTTTAACTAGCCGATACAACTGTAATACTCCCCACCTCAAGGCCCACGGAGATACCCTGATTGATGTCCCCCTGGGTCTCGAGGTTGGCCCCTAGTGGCCGGAGGTCTGCCCAGCCGAAGCTTGTTGGAACTCAGTATAAAGGACGGCCCACACAGGGACCGGCATATTGGTTGGCTCAACGGGATTACTATGGAACCACGGAATCCCTCCAGTGCAGAAGGAAGCAATTCAGCCCATCGAGTCTGCACCGACCCTCTGAAAGAGCGCCCTACCTAGGCCCAATCGCCCGCCCTATCCCCATGACCCTACCTAACCTGCACACCCCTTGGCACTAAGGGGCAATTTACGCAGGGCCAATCCACCCGACTTACGGGAGGAAACCGGAGCACCCGGAGGAAACCCACGCAGGCACGGGGAGAAAGTGAAAACTCCACACAGACAGGCCTACCTGAACGTTCAAACCCCCCCCCCCAAACATCCCCCTCCCCCGCAAACATCCCCCTCCCCCATCACTGATCCTCCACCTCCAGGCAACTAGCCTGTCCGTCACTGCCTGCAGGGAAAATCCCAGGCTGTTCCAGACCTGGAAAATCCCAGTCAATCTCCTTCAATCAGCCTGGGAAATCCCAGTCAACTTTCTTCAATAGGCCTCAGTAGGCCTTTAATTACTTCAATTGGCTCCCCCCCCCCCCTCCCCCCCCCCCTCCCCCCCGTCCCCTTCTCCCGCACAATCCATCCGTGAACATAACCTCGGGGAGGGCTGGAAACAGGGACTCAGGAAACAGAGCAGTGGTGTGAAATCCTGCATGCGCCCACCTCCATTACCAACCCCAGCAGCAGTTAAAAACGCTGCCCTGTAATTCTATGTCATCATACAACTGATTAATTAGGTGCTTCGCCTGCATGTAGGCATTTCAAAACACAAATCAAATGCTTATTGAACAACTTCCTCATCAACTGAGTCTGAAGTTGAATCCAGCTGCATCAGATATGATGATCCACTCCAGATGTTCTGTTACACTATGCTGAGGTATTTGAATTCATTCCCAGCTTTAATCCATTTCAGTTCAAACAACTGTACTCAGCAGAACTGCCTGGATGTAGAAATGATTCCACTTGTTGGGAGGCCAGAACTAAGGGCCATGAAGTCACTTTGTAAACCCAACGAGGGGTTCTGGAAAACCGTACTTCTCTATCCGGAGGAGTGGTTAGAATATGGAACTTGCTCCTGCGAGGAGTAAAGCAAATAAGGTCTCCAAAGTCCCAGATGACCGTCGGCTGCTTTCCCCTTTGAGGTGGGGAGAGCTGACTGGCGGCGATTTAACCCGAGGGTCACCACACCTCAGGCGAGGGGCAAGGTTGACGAGGCCGGGCCTTCATGGATACCCTCAGCCGGTACGGGGAATTCAACCTGCGCTGTTGGCCTCGCCCCGCATCACGGAACCGGCTGTCCAGCCAACCGAGATAAACTGGTCCCCAGGTGGCTGAGACCAATAGCCTTTAAACCGGAGGCTAGCTAAAGGCGAAATCCTAAATTTAAAACGGAAAGTACTGTGGACGGAGAAACAGAAGGTTGGATTTTCCTGCCGGGCCCACTGGTTGAAACTCCTGAGCCCACCGAAGGCGCCCCCCCCCCACCCATGACAAGTCCCCCGGTAGCAGGATGGACGAGCCACGCAATCTGCGGGACTGGAAGTTCCGGCACTGGGAAACATGGCGGTGGGGGGGAGTAACGTCCGGCCCAGGGTTTCTGGTCCACATGACTTCTTCACAGTTCACTGTTTGGTGGGTCACGTATAGAAGGGTATGTTCAACAGGTTAGGACTGAGGAGCAGGAGCATGCTCCATCATTCAATAGAATCAGGCTTGGTCTGCTTCTGGGCTCAGCTCCACTATTCATCCACCCCTCCCACCCTCCCCCCCCCCCGCCCCCCCCCCGCCCTCTGCCCCCACTACCTCTCGCCATCCCATCCTCACAACTCCCCCGTAACCCTCGGCTCCCTCGTTTAACAACAAATCTGCCCGATGGATGAAGTTCCAGCTGAAGGGAGGGATGGGAGTCGGCCGTGTGCGGAGCATAAAGTGCCAGGATGGGCCAGTTGGGCAGAGTGGCCTGTTTCTTTGCTGTGAATTGAACAGCAAAAGGACTGAAACATGGCTTCATGGCATCTGGGGGGGGGGGGGGGGGGGGGGGGGGTGTGAACGCTGTCGCTGAGAAAAATAAGGCAGCGGATTGCCATGGCGATACCAGTTAGTGCCATGGTCAGCAACAAGAACCAGCAGGCAGCTTATCACCGTTTCCATAGAAACGAGTACGAATGCTTGCAAACGCATTCCTCTGCGAACCAAATCATGTTTACTTTCGCCCTATCAGTTGTTTTCTGGGCTCTGATCGTTGCCCCTTACTCTACTCTCTTGACGTATTAAACCTCAGCGGTGTGCCAAGATCAAAAAATCTTTCTCCTGAGTTTCGGTGTTTTCTTTCCCCCCCCAGACCTCCCCCCTTTCCTTCCTGGAGGCCTTGGGTGCGACTGGAGGGCACAATCCGTGAGCTTGAAGAAGGGACAATCCTCAGGAAGGCGGCAGAGGCAGGTCAATGTGACGGGAGCGGTGGGGGGGGGGGGGGGGGGGGGGTGGCGTGAGTGGGCTGCGGGCTGACAGATTCTCAGAGATATTATTTTTACTTGTTCCGCAGGACTTGGGCGTCGCACGTTTGGGCCCATCACTTATTGCCCAGCGCTAATTACCCCTTGAGAAGGTGGTGGTGAGCTGTCTCCTTAAACCGCTGCAGTGCACATGGTGCAGTGCTGTTAGGGTTGGAGTTAGGGAGGATTTTGACAGCGACAGTAGGAACGGCCGACATAGTGCCTAGTCAGGATGGTGTGTTGCTTGGGGGCATCATTGCAGGGGGTGAGGTTCCCATGCGCCTGCTGCCCTTGTCCTTCTAGGTGGTAGAACCCGCTGGTTTGGAAGGTGCTGTCGAAGGAGCCTTGGCGAGATGCTGCAGGGCATCTTGTAGATGGTGCACAATCCTGCCCCTGTGTGTCAGCCGTGGAGGGAGTAAATGTTGAGGGTGGCAGATGGGGTGCCAATCGAATGGGGCTGCTTTGTCCTGGATGGTGTCAAGCGTCTTGAGGGTTGTTGGAGCTGTGCTCATCCAGGCGAGTGGAGAGGATTCCATCACACTCCTGACTTGTGCCTTGTAGATGGTGGACAGGCTCTGGAGGAGTAGTGAGACATGCTCCTCGCCTCAGGATTCCCTGTCTCTGACCTGCTCTTGTAGCCACAATGGTAGAAATGATCCTTTAGAGAGACATGGGCTAATTGAAGCTAATTTGGGGATGTATGTGCGGAACTGACTTTATTTAATGTTTGGAAGAAGTAACAAGGAGCGTTGATGAGGGTAATGCATTGGATGTGGTTTAGACAGGGTGGGATTTTCCGGCTCTTCCCGGAGGAAACCGGAGCACCCGGAGGGAACCCACACAGACACGGGGAGAACGTGCAGGCTCCGCACAGACAGTGACCCAAGCCGGGAATCGAACCTGGGACCCTGGAGCTGTGAATCAACTGTGCTGACCACTGTGCTACCGTGCTGCCCCCAATTGGAGTGGATAGCTTTTCTGTACAGAAAATCATCCTCCCACCAACTTACCTGGGTCCAGATGCCGTGGCAACTTACTTCATGAGTCAACTTGCAATCTCAGCAGCGGCCACTACCCAGTGTTGGTGCTGCTGGGTCTGCTCGAGCTGCCAGCCAATCAGATTGTTCCGGTAGCCATCAATGGCGGGACGTCCTCCCACTGTGGGGCGGAGGTCCCACTCTCGGTAGTTTACCGCGCCGGTGACGCGTTACGACACCAGGGCGGGCTGACTCTTGCAAAAGGGTGGGAAAAATATGCGACCCCCCCCCCCCCCTCACAACACAGCCCCCCTCCTACCCCCTCCATAAAATCAGATGGTGCAGCTCAAATCCAGCACCTGAAAGGCAGAAGATAGATCTTGCCCGACGAACCCAGGGAGGAGGGGTTTTGTTTGGGGGCCGCATGGGTGTACCTGAGATGCATTCGCACCACAGGCGATGATGATTCATCATGGTCGCCATTGACCAGAAACTGAACTGGACTGGCCACATTAATACTGCGGCTGCAAGAGAAGGTCAGAGGCTGGGAATCCTGTGGGGTGTAACTCACCTCCTGACTCCCCCAAAGCCTGTCCACCATCTACAAGGCGCAAGTAGGAGTGCGATGGAATACCCTCCACTTGCCTGGGTGAGCGCAGCTCCAACAACACTCAAGAAGCTCGACACCATCCAGGGCAAAGCAGCCCCGCTTGATTGGCACCCCATCCACCACCTTCAACATCCACTCCTTCCACCATTGGGTCGCAGTGCGTAACATCTACAATATGCTCTGCAATAACCTGTCAAGCATTCTGCTACAGCATCTTCCAAACTTACCAACCCCTACTAGATAGGAGGACAAGGGAAGCTGATGCCCGGAAACACCACCTCCTGCAAGTTCCCCCTCAAGTCGCCCACCAACCTGACTCGGAAATATATCGGCCGTTCCTTCACTGTCGCTGGGTCAAAATCCTGGGACTCCCTCCCTAACAGCACTGCGGTTGTACCTACACCACGTGGACTGCAACCATTCAAGAAGGCAGTTCATTAACCTCTCGGGCAATTGTATGGGCAGCAAATTCTGGCCTTGCCAGGACTGCCCACTTCCTGTGAGTGAATGATTTTTTAAAAACGGTGATGTCGTCCTCACAATCCCAATGCACTAAATGGGAGCTTGGTGAGGTCCAGCCACTCAGATCCATCGGTGATATTTATATCACAGCAGCTAATGGCTGTTTTAAATGTAAACGCGATACCAGAGAGGCATGGATTCTAATAAATATCCCTGCACAAATCTTAGAATGAACACCGGAACAAAAATGGGTTTGAATAAAAGCAAACCAGCTTAAGAGGCCTACTGATTAGGCCTTTTCTACTCTAGAACGCTTGCAGTCAGCCTTCATCGACAAGGTTGACACTGAGCATGGAGCCTTGACCAAACTCTGATCAGATTAGCTTATCTTAAATATACACACACTGCCTGCAGAGAGCCCCTGACACATTTTTGGTACAATCATAAATTAATTCTTTGAGTATATGCAGTAGACAGTCAAACCACCCAGGCCTTTTCCCACACTACTGTGATGATATGCATAAGCAATCATGTAAATACTAATATATATGACCTCCAACCAGCAGGTGGCTGTAGAGAACAACCAAATGGCACTGTTACCTCGGGAGTCTGGAGATAGGTCCCGTAGTGGATAGTCGCATTTGTAGTAGCTCTTAGATAACTTACTTTAGCAGTTGATAGTAGATTTTGATAGTTTTCTTATTGTTATCTGACCTACATTATTGTTTAACAATAAACATTTAACTAGTCACGAACTAGACGTTCTCTAGTGCATTAATCCCGGCTGGCCAAGCACCAGAACATGACAAGTACCACGTCTAAATCTATCGGCATATTCCATTTTCTCGCAGCTGCGTGTGTTACCTCCATTAAGGCAACTATTTTGCCTCAGCTTTGCAATTGCGGGCTTCGCACATTCTCTCCCCTTGACATCGAGGACGCGCGAGGTAAAACCAGCCAATTATACAGAGTCCGCGCCGGTTGTAAGGAAAGCTACAAACCGCCAGAGGAGCACCGTGAGAGCTGACTGCGCGCAAGCTGGAGTTGGCAAGGCCTGCTGGCTAGGCCTCTTCAGCTGGTCCTGGCCAGCAATGAATGTCGACAGCAGTGGCAGATGAAGCGGAGGATTCTCGCGCAATATCCTCTGTCTGTTTAGAAGTGCCGTCACTTTAAATATTGAACAGGTTAACCCCCGGTTTGAAGTTGGGGGGGTGGGGGGGGGGGGGTTGTTGGGTGGTGAGGCATGCATTTAGCATTGCCCTGTACCTTGCCAACATGTGATTGCTAGTGTCTCCTTGATAAAATCAAAAACAGTCACGAGCGGTGATGCGTTGTATCCCCTGAGGGCTTGCAACCTGCCAGGACTCGAACTGGAACAAGGCTGGTGCTGAGGGAATGCTTTCCTCTCTGCTGTCGATAGAGCAGTCAGCCTGAGGCCCAGAGGTCATAGGTTGAAGATGATTAGTAAAAGAAGCAATGAGGGAAAAATGTTATTAATACCCTGGGGATTTACCCATTGACCAGAACTGTCAATATAAATACTGTGGCTGCAAGAGCAGGTCACAGGTCAAAGGCCGGGATTCTGCGGCGGGTAGCTCACCTCTTTCTCCCCCCCACGACTTCCCAAAGCCTGTCCACCATCTACAAGGCACAAGTCAGGAGTATGATGGAGATTGGAGACTTGGGTCTAGATTAGGAATAGAAGAAATAGGAACAATAGTGGACCATAGAGTCCCTCAAGCCTGTTCCAACATTTAATGTGATCCTGGCTGATCATTGGCCTTAATTCCACTTGTCCGCCCATTTCCCACATTCCTTGGATCCCCAAAAGACCATGAGCGGGATTCTCCCCTACCCGGAGGGGCGGGCGGTCCCGGCGCCGAGGAGTGGCGTGAACCACTCCAGCATCAGGCCGCCCGGAAGGTGCGGAATCCTTTGCACCTTCAGGGGCTAGGCCGGAGCCGGCGGGGTTGGCGCCATGCCAACCGGCACGGAAGGGGCTCAGCGCCTCGCCAACCGGCCCCAATGCAAGTAATTCCTGTTGTGATCTGCCTTTGAGAGACTGCAGCATGACATCACCAGAAGGGATGTGCGTCATGTAACCCGGTCATAGTTCCACTTTTGTTGTTAAGCAAAGCACAAACGCACAGCTCTGCGGCTGTTGCCGTCAAGCTTAATATCCTTATTTGCATGTGCCCAGACTTAATAAATTGACCACAACATGCTGACTCAGTCCTTTAGAAGTGCTTTTATATCATGATAAAAACACTACATTATCCTTCCTCAAATATGGGGATCAGAGGAGAGGAAGTTATTATCCCAACACACCTGCCATGCTCCATTAAAAACTTCACCTCCTCACTGCAGACGTAAAGAAGCACATATCAGAGCAGCGATGGGCAACCTCGGCGAGTGAGTGGGCCGCTTGATGGGGCCCTTCCTCATCTCAGGGGGGCCGCAACATTGAAATCGGGGCTCGTTCACTAACCATGACCCCATGAATAAGATTAAATACATTTAATACACGCCAAATGTTCCATAACAAGTTACAGAAAATGCTCAAGAACTGTCATCAACTTCAAATGGTAAAAACAAAAGGAATATTTACACTTTGGACACCGCACGGCTCTCACAGTCAATGTTGTGAGCAATCAGCACGCTCCTCGCCTCACTCGCCCTCGCTTTACGTGCGAATCACTTCAGCCATACCGGCAGGAAAAAAAAACTACACGGATAGGAATCAGCGGAATGTGGACCCTGCGCCTGGGCAACGGTCAACAAAATGTCTCGTGCGGGCCGCACTCGGAACCAGGTGGTTCACATGTGGTCCTCAGTCAGCAGGTTGCCCCAACACTGCCTTAGAGACAGTGGGACAGTTTGGATCCAGGCTGTCCTGATCCTCGGACTGACGGGGAGGTGTTGAGGATGTGTTCCTTACGTAGATATAGGCAATCCAAAACAAAGAGAGCAGCAAAGAGAGGGGATGACCAGGTGCACACACCCAGAAAGAGAGACTGAACAGAGCTTTGTAATACTTGGAAAGATATTACAGGGTAGGGTGCAGGGAAAGGATGGCGAAATGGATGAGAGTGGATAAGAACATCTGAAATGAGAGCAGGAGGAGGCCATTCGGCCCTTCGAGTTTGCTCCGCCATTCAATAAGATCATGGCTGGTCTGCAACCTCCGTTCCCACCTTCGCCATAACCCTTGATTCCCTTGGAGAGCAAGTATCTCACCATCTTATAGATAGGATAGATAGTACGTGGGTGGCACAGTAGCACAGTGGTCAGCACTGTTGTTTCACAGTTCCAGGGTCCCAGGTTCGATTCCCGGCTTGGGTCACTGTCTGTGCGGAGTCTGCACGTTCTCCCCGTGTATGCGTGGGTTTCCTCCGGGCGCTCCGGTTTCCTCCCACAGTCCAAAGACGTGCAGGTTAGGTGGATTGGTCGTGATAAATTGGCCTTCGTGTCCAAAATGGTTAGGTGGGGTTACTGAGTTACGGGGATAGGGTGGAGGTGTGGGCTTGGGTAGAGTGCTCTTTCCAAGGGTCGCTGCAGTCTCGATGGGCCGAATGGCCTCCTTCTGCACTGTAAATTCTATGGTTCTATCTATGAAGTTAGTCTTGAGCATGTCACAACCCAGTGAAGGAAGTCATTTCTTATCTCAGTCCTAAATGTCTCATCCCTTCTCTGAGGAAGAGTCGTCCAGACTCAACACATCAACTCTGATTCTCTCCACAGATGCTGCTGGGGTTTTTCAGCATTTGCTGTTTTTATCCCTTATCCTGAGATTGTGACCCTTAGTTCCAGCAGTATCTACCCTGTCAATCCCTCGAAACCCACACAGTCTTCCTCCCATTCTATTTACCCATCTCACCCTATCAGCATGTCCTCCTAATCCTTTCTCCCCCACTCCCTTAACTTGCATTCCCTTCAATCCATCTCTATTAGTCACCTGGGGCAAGATTCTCCGACCCCCCGCCGGGTCGGAGAATCGCCGGGGGCTGGCGTGAACCCCGCCCCCGCCGGTTGCCAAAGTCTCCGGCACCGGATATTCGGCGGGGGCGGGAATCGCGCCGCGCCGGTTGGCGGGTCCCCCGCTCGATTCTCCGGCCCGGATGGGCCGAAGTCCCGCTGCTAAAATGCCTGTCCCGCCGGCGTAAATTAAACCACCTACCTTACCGGCGGGACAAGGCGGCGCGGGCGGGCTCCGGGGTCCTGGGGGGGGGGTGCGGGGCGATCTGGCCCCGGGGGTGCCCCCACGGTGGCCTGGCCCGCGATCGGGGCCCACCGATCCGTGGGCGGGCCTGTGCCGTGGTGGGCACTCTTTCCCTTCCGACTCCGCCACGGTCTCCACCATGTCGGAGGCAGAAGAGACTCCAATTATCCCCAATTCCCGATCGGATTTATTGATGCCTATTTTACCGGAGATTGTGGTTCACCCTCTGATCACGAAAATACTTTCCAAAAAGGCGGGGGGGGGGGTCAATTTATACACTGGATGGCCCCCCTGTCCACTCCCTTCACCACCAAACAGTAGCAGCCGTGTGTGCCATCTACAAGATGGGTGGCACGGCGGCACAGTGGTTGGCACTGCTGCCTCACAGCGTCAGGGATCGGGGCTGATTCTGGCCTCGGGTGAATGTCTGCGTGGAGTTTGCCCGTTCTCCTTATGTCTGTGTGGATTCCCTCCAGGTGCTCCGGTTTCCTCCCACAGTCCAAAGATGTGCAGGTTAGGTGACTTGGCTGTGATAAAATTGTCCCTTAGTGTCCAGTGGTTGGGTGGGGGATCAGGCCTAGGTAGGGTGGCCTTTCGAAGGATCGGTGCAGACTTGCTGGGCCAAATGGCCTCCTTCTGAGCTGTAGGGAATGTATGAAGAGGCACTGCAGGAACTCAACAAGGCTCCTTAGCCAGCACCTTCCAAACCCACGACCGCTACCATCTAGAAGGACAAGGGCAGAAGACATCCTCTCGATCTCCACCCTGTCAAGTTCTCTCAAGATCTTACATGTATCAAACAACCCGCCTCTTACCCTTCTAAACTCCAGCAGATACAAAACCAGCCTGTCCAACCTTTCCTCATAAGACAACCCGCTCAATCCATGTATAAACCTAGTGAACCTTCTCTGAACGGCCTCCAATGCATTTACGTCTTTCCTTCAATAAAGGAGACCAACAAACAGTGCTCCAGGTGTGATGTCACCAGCTTTACCTGTTTCACTATGTTTGTAGTGAGATGTATGTACTAATATAAATTTTTCCCTCAAAGCCACACTCAATCCTGACTAGGAACTATATCGCCGATCTTTCACTGTCGCTGGGTCAAAATCCAAAGAACTGTACACGTTCCACACACGTGGACTGTAGCGGTTGAAGAAGGCAGTTCATCACCACCTTCTTAAGGGGCAATTAAAGAGGGTACAAGAAATGCTGGCCTTGCCAGTGATGCCCACACCCCGTGAATGAATGAAGATAAAGCTGGATTGTTCCTGCTACGCAACTGATTAAACCGTTTTCGGGGCCTTTTGGCGGGGCTGAATGTTACAATCTAAGAAAATGAAAAATGAAAATCGCTTAGTGTCACAAGTAGGCTTCAAAAGAAGTTGCTGTGAAAAGCCCCTAGTCGCCACATTCCGGCGCCTGTACGGGGAGGCTGGTACGGGAATTGAACCGTGCTGCTGGCCTGCCTTGGTCTGCTTTCAAAGCCAGTGATTTAGCCTTGTGCTAAACCAGCCCCTAGCACAGTTCTCGATTAATAAGGGGATCAGGGCTTATGGGGAGAGGGCAGTAGAAAGGGGATGAGAAAAACATCAGCCATGATTGAATGGCGGAGCAGACTCGATGGGCCGAGTGGCCTAATTTTGCTCCTATGTCTTATGGTCTTATGCTTTAATGTTGCTCTGGATTAGGAGTCACATATAATAGGCCTGACTAGTTAAGCATGGCAAATTCAATTCCCGAAATGATATTAAAGAGGTAGGTCAAAATGGTAGCTTGGTGATTACCATTACTGATACGAGCTTGGTCTAAAACGTACGATCCCCCAATAACTATGGGGGGATTTTAACATCTATTTTTGGGTGATGCTAGGTCTAACCAGTTGTCGACCAAATCCCTCCCATAGATATTCTGTCATGCTTGAGACAAACTGGATTCTCCGCTGTCGGGATTGTCCGTTTTGGCGGCAGCCTGGTGATTTCCCGACGGCGTGTAGCTGCCCCCAAAGGGAAACCCCATCGGCCGGCTGGAGAGGCGGAGAATCCCGGGGGGGGGCGCGCCGCGCCAGAAACCCGGGGCGGCGGGACGGAGAATCGCGCCCAGATGCATTTAAATATGAGCCGGATTGTGTTTGTGCACAACCGGTGCAATACGCTTCCAAACAAGGTGAAATGATTCACAGAGGAATGGGGACAGAAACTGCACTCGTTTGAAGTATTTGGGATGGAAAATTCCTGGCTCGAGAAACCCAGCACATTCTCTCTCACATTCCTCTGTGTTAACGCTGGCCTTCAGCCTCCGCACCTTTCTGAGCTCCAGGACTGAGTAACACGCAGTGCTCTGGAAACCAAGCCATTGATACTGCCAGCTTTTTTACCTGGCAAGTATTGGCACATTCCTATAGAACACCCACACCCACACACACACACACACACACACACACACAGCCAGATGTCTGGTCAAATATTTGACCCCGCCAGGCTTTTCATTATAACTGTAAAAAGAAAAACAAGGCTGTAAAAGTCCCCCCCCCCCCAAACTTACCATTCATGCGTCCGGGGAGCGATTAGCAACAAACTCAGGAAGGGTGGCGAGCGAGAGGTCAGACCAGGCGAAGGCAGGCGCGAATGATAAAGGTTCGGTGGGGCTGTACTTTGCAGCCGACTCTTTCTTTCCCCCTTTCTACGAGCTGAGGGAGCCTGACCAGATGAGCAGGGCGGGAATGATTGAAGATCTCCTCATTCAATCTGCAGCTGCCCTGACGCTGGTTAAGAGACCGAGAGGTGTGTCTCCAAACCTCCCAGCCTCCGCTCTCAAATGGGGACCTCCCACGTCTGAAAGGGAGTGCACACAAGTTTATAAATAGAGACGCAAGATAGTCGGGCAAGTTGCAGCATCAAAATTATGGACTGCGAGATAGGGTTGGGAATGCAGATGCAAGGTTACAGACACGGGACGAACTCGAGACTACAAATTTGGGATTGATTTTGAGCCTCAGGGTGAACCAGTGATTATAGACTTGCCGTCCAGTCACAATTAGTGGGTAGCACCGTTGCTGCACAGCTCCAGGGTCCCAGGTTCGATTCCCGGCTTGGGTCACTGTCTGTGCGGAGTCTGCACGTTCTCCCCGTGGCTGCGTGGGTTTCCTCCGGGTGCTCCGGTTTCCGAAAGTCCCGAAAGACGGTGAATTGGACATTCTGAATTCTCCCTCCGTGTCCCCGAACAGGCGCCGGAACGTGGCGGCTAGGGGATTTTCACAGTAACGTCATTGCAGTGTTAATGTAAGCCTACCTGTGACAATAATAAAGATTATTATTACGAGGGAGACAGAACGTAGGGTGGGAGCTTCCACCACCCTCCAGCCCCCACCCCCACCCCCACCCCTCTGTGGTTTGTTTCCTGGTGGTAGAGGGAGCTCGCCCATCCCTGCCTCCGGTATGCCCACCAGGGTGGGGGGAGGGGGGTGATTGGAGGAGATGTTGGGGGGGGGTGGGTATGCCTTCGGCAGGACTGGAAGATCCCACGGGCAGGAGAAGTTGCCCAAAGATACAGTATCATGCCGCAACCTGCAAAAGGGGGCCAGACGGCACATCCTGCCTGTGTGCCGGCTCTTTGAAAGTAGTCCTTCTCGTTCCCGGACCCCCACAAATGGATCTTTGGGGAAAAATACCTTCAACAGCCTTGAAAACCGCTGGGATGGTTTCAGTCAGTTCCCTGTTTTAACTCCGGGGTCACTCCAGTAGAAAACCACCAAGGTCCGGCAACACCAGGTCCCCACAGATCTGGGTATTTTCTGGCTCTGTTGTAGGCGGGACGGGGAGGGGTTAAATTATCGGGACAAGCTCATTGTTTGGCAGGGGGGGGGGGGGGGGGCAGAGTTGAATGGCCTCTTCCCGTTGCTTCTTTTTAAGATGAATATTTCCTCCCTGACGTCTCAGTCGGCGGGTTCAAGTTTTTTGTTTGCATCTTAGTAGGTCAAACGTTCACTCGAGTTAGAGTGTTATAAACTCAGGCCATTCAACTCAACTGACCACTGCTAGTATTTATGGGCCTCTGCCAACCAATTTCCACCTCGCCCCAGCAACACGACCTTCCGTTCCATTTCATAGAATTATTACAATGCAGAAGGAGGCCATTCGGCCCATCGAGTCTGCACTGGTCCTTTGAAAGAGCACTCTATCCATGTCCATGAGGCCATAAGACATAGGAGTAGAATTAGGCCATTCGGCCCATCGAGTCTGCTCTGCCATTCAATCATGGATGATATGTTTCTCGTCCCCATTCTCCTGCCGTCTCCCCATAACCCCTGATCCCCTTATTAATCAAGAACCCATCTATCTCTGTCTCAAAGACACTCAGTGATTTGGTCTCCACAGCCTTCTGCGGCAAAGAGTTCCACAGATTCGCCGCCCTCTGGCTGAAGAAATTCCTCCTCATCTCAGTTTGAAAGAATCATCCCTTCAGTCTGAGGCTCTGCCCTCGGGTTCTAGTTTCTCCTACTGGTGGAAACATCCTCTCCACATCCACTTTATCCAGGCCTCGCAGTATCCTGTAAGTTTCAATGAGAATTAGAGTATAAGAATTGGCAAGTCATGTTGCAGCTGTATAGAACCTTAGTTAGGCCACACTTGGAGCATAGTGTTCAATTCTGGTCGCCACCAGAAGGATGTGGAGGCTTTAGAGAGGGTGCAGAAGAGATTTACCAGAATGTTGCCGGGTATGGAGGGCATTAGCTATGAGGAGCGGTTGAATAAACTCGGTTTGTTCTCACTGGAACGACAGAGGTTGAGGGGCGACCTGATAGAGGTCTACAAAATTATGAGGAGCATAGACAGAGTGGATAGTCAGAGGATTTTCCCCAGGGTAGAGGGGTCAATTACTAGGGGGCATAGGTTTAAGGTGCGGGGGGAAAGGTTTAGACTAGATGTACGAGGCAAGTTTTTAACGCAGAGGGTAGTGGGTGCCTGGAACCCGCTGCCAGAGGAGGTGGTGGAAGCAGGGACGATAGTGACATTTAAGGGGCATCTTGACAAATACATGAATAGGATGGGAATAGAAGGATACGGACCCAGGAAGTATAGAAGATTGTAGTTTAGTTGGGCAGCATGGTCGGCGGGGGCTTGGAGGGCCGAAGGGCCTGTTCCTGTGCTGTACTGTTATTTGTTCTTTGTTGTTCTTGAGACCCCCCCCCCCCTAATGTCCATTCCCACGTGCATCCCGCCCTATCCCCATAACCTAACCTGCATATCCCTGGACACTGAGGGGCAATTTATCTTGGCCAATCCACCTAACCCACACATCTTTGGGTGTCCTTGGATCAAATATTCACCCAGCTTCCCCCTGACTAATTTTGTGGTAGTGAGCGATATGTTCAAAGCACTCTGGGTAAATAGGTTCCTCCCAAATTGCCCAATAAAGTCCAGGAACTGGGAAAGAATGTGATGTCCATTTAATGCTTTTTCAAAACTTTATACCGACACACCAACTCTTGTGAGGGTAAACCTATCTCAGGAAGAGGCTCTGAAATCGCTGGATATTTCAAAAACGCGTTTCTCTGGGAGTAAGAAGTGAATGTAACTTTTCTCTCTTATGCTCGACCGGCATCCGCCAGGTCACACGGTCAGAGGTGAGGCTGGCAGCGGAAACGGGAAGGCAGTGGCCACATCCGAGAGAAAAACACAGCACAGGCCTACGCCCACGGCCGGCAGTGTTAGCGAACTCCACCGCTGCGATAGTCAGCGGGGACAGGGTGGGGTGCTCCGGGCTGGTGTCCGTGTCTCGGTCTCTTACGCCGAGGTCAGAAATCTGCAATCACTATTTCTGCAAACCTCGTTTTCTGATCTCGAGGGCAGCCGCTAACTTTTAAAAAATAAGTTTGAACTATTTCCTGAAAGAACTACGCCACAAGGTTTTGCATTTAAAACCCTTTGCCTTTACATTTTCTGCACCAACTCACCCAGTATCCACCATGGGCAGATCTCAGGAGCCATGCTGAGATGAAATTAAATAAGGTCCTAAGTATCGATTATAAACTCCCGTATATTAACAAAACACTCTCATTGATAAAAGCTCATTAAAGACATTAAATCCTTTCTCAAGTACTTTGTTCCCTTATAAAACAAACGTTCTTATACATTGACAAAGAGTCATCGGACTCAAAAACATTAGCTCTTTTCTCTCCCTCAAGATGCTGTCAGACCTGCTGAGATTTTTCAGCATTTTCTCTTTCATTCTTATATATTACCCCACCACAAAGACAATACATTCCTCACTAACCTCTCGGAGCTGCCAGTGAAACTGTGTACTTACAGCCCGCCATGGTGATAACGATAGGTGGTAGATGCAGTCAAACATGAATGATACTATAATGATAGCCGTAAGACGTATGTCAATAACCAGTTATTGAAATTGCAAGCACTGCTTTTTTCAACTCGGAGAAACAGCAGGCTCTTTTTACACGTTATTTAAAGGCAGGGGTTTTAAATAACTTGATGGTTCCACAGACATTATCCACTTTTTATGAGCATTCCTGTCGACTGTTAAAAATCATATGGCATATGTTGCCAAAATCAGACATTTCTCCAGTAAAAATGGGGCCTATTTGAATTTAGCACTGAGTTCAAATCCTACCATTGGGTTCAGGGTCCTCCACATGTGAATCACATCCAGCGTCCTTTGCCTTATTGGTGAAAATAGGATGTATCATAAAGGCGGGGGGTGGTGGGGGGATGTGAGGCGAGATGAGGAAAGAGTGCCCAGGCCAGATGAAATGTATCACAGGCTGCTTTGGGAGGCAAAGAGGTTTCAGGGGCTCTGATTTTCAAATCGTCTCTGGCCACAAGAGAGGTGCCAGAGGACTGGAGAATAGCCAATCATAGATCATAGAATTTACAGTGCAGAAGGAGGCCACTCGGCCCATCTAGTCCGCACCGGCCCTTGGAAAGAACACCCGACGTACGCCTACACCTACACCCGATAACCCCAGTAACCCCACCTAACATTTTTGGACACTGAGGGGGAATTTAGCGTGGCCAATCCACCTAACCTGCACATCTTTGGAATGTGGGAGGACACCGGAGCACCTTGGTGCTGTGAAGCAACAATGCTAACCACTGTGCTACCGTGCTGGTATCATTATTCAAGAAGTGAAGTAGGGAAAAGCCAGCTAATTGCAGGCCAGAGAGTTGAACACCAGTGGTGAGGAAATCATTGGAAACATTTGTGAGGGACAGAATTAATCTCCAAGCAAGGATTAATCGTGGCTTTGTCGGGGGAGATCAAGTCTAATTAATTTGATTGAATATTTTGAGGTTAAGTGTGTTAAGTGAGGGCAATGCAGTTGATGAGGAGGCAGTGGCGGAGTGGTATTGTCACTGGGCTAATAATCCAGGAGTCATGATGCAGGAGGTTTAGAGGGAATTTGAGGGAAACCTTTTTTACCCAGAGGGTGATGGGAGCCTGGAACTCGCTGCCTGAAAGGGTGGTGGAGGCGGGAACCCTCACAACATTTCAGACTGATTTGGATGAGCGCTTAAAATGCCACAGCGTACAAGGCCACGGACCAAGTTCTGAAAAATGGGATGAGACTAGATGGGTGGTGGATGGCCAGCACAAGCACGATGAGCGGAAGGGCCTCTTCCCGTGCTGTAAAAACTCCAAGGGTGAAATTCTCCAGCCTCCCCGCGACATCTTCCTCAGTAACAGGAGGCAGCGGCATGCCATTGGCCAGTGGTGGGGTCCCAGTTCTGCCAATGGGATTTCCCATTGAATTGATCGTGTCCTATTCTATGTGTTCATTAGCTGTATGTCTGCATGTCATGATGTCTCTGGTGCTCCCTCTAGTGTTTACTTAGTCTTAGTGTATTTACATTAACCCCTTGTGTATATACAGTGATGCATATCACCACAGGCGGGACCAGGAAGATCCCGCTGATGTGAACAGCCAGAACATCTCGTCCTATGACTCCATGAACCTGTGTCAGGATCCTGGGTCCTGCCGCCATTTTGGATCAAGAGTCTCCCTGACGCGTGAAAATCCAGGTCCTTGTCTCTACCAGGACTCAGAAAGGGCTTACCCGTTCACACTGTCCTCTAAACAAATGTGGCCTTTGACTGATAGTGTGGATTGACTGTGAAGAATACCAGGGTATGAAAGATTGAATTATGAGGTCAGGTTCAATAAACTTGATTTATATTCCCAACAATGCTCATCCCAGGAACCCACCAATCAACTCAACTCCCCTGGCTCCCAGTCCCGAGCAACATCCCGTCCCCTCACGTAAGGAGGGAGATTGCGGCAAGAAAGCTCCTGGAGAAGGTCAACATCAACCCAAGCCTCCCACTACACAAAGAATTTATCACTCCGCCTGCTGCTCACCTCCCATCTCACCAGCCTCAATGGTTAAGACCATGGGCCGCGATTCACCCTCCGTAGCCCGGCGGAATCTGGGGGGTGGGGGGAAACGTAGCCGGTAGATACCAGGGGAGGCCGCTCCCTGGGTTCCCGACGGACGTTACGTCTTGCCAGACCCAACGAGCTCTCATGGGACGTCTCAATTTGGATGTCGCCCACAATGTGCGGGAGCCAGACTCGCATAACTAACGGCCAGCTACGCCGCCGCCGGATCGAACGGCCACCCGGCATCGCGCGGCCTCGCCGAGGAGAATGCAGCCGGGCGCCGTTTGGCCGCTGGTCCCCACAAACGAGGGCCAGGCAGAACGGCACCTGCAGGGGGTCTCCCAGACGACTGGAGGCCCCCGGGTGGTCAGCCTCTGGCAGTGCCAGCCGGGCACCTTGGCACTGCCAGTCTGGCACCCTGAGGAAGGAGCTGTGCTCCGAAAGCTAGTGATTCAAAACAAACCTGTTGGACTTTAACCTGGTGTTGGAAGACTTCTTACTGTGTTCACCCCAGTCCAACGCCGGCATCTCCACATCACCAGGCTGACCATGCCAAGGTGCCGGGCTGTTATTTTGTATGCGCTGGGTATCGGGCCCGGGGGTGGTCGGGTGCGGGGGGTGGGGGGGGATGGGGAGGGTGGGGGGGAAGGGGGGCTGAGGTGGGGGGTCTAGTTGTCATGTCGGGGGGGGGGAAATCAAGAGATCGGGGCAGCATTTAAAAATGGCGTCCTTATCTTTTCCAGCCTTGAGGAGCATCGCTCATCGGAGCTTTACAATGGAGGATATGCGGCTAAGTGTGGCCTTGGCGGAGCGTTCTCCACCGGCGGGGGGGCAGGGATAAAAACAGAGTGCCGTTAGATAGCGGTAGCGCCGGGAACGACCCCTCGATTCCCGCCCAGGACAGACGCTGTTCTTGGTCAGTTATATCGCGCCCCACAGTGCCAAGGAATAACAGCAGAGACCCTGTGGCAGCTGAAATGGAACCACCACACCCCCATTAACTCCACTTCCACACCACCGATCCCACAGCCCGCCCACCCAGCTTCAACCCACCACGCCAACACCGGGCACCACTCAACCCTCCACCGCACTGGTCAAGGCCTTGGTGCTGCCAATCGGCACAAGTGGGGCCTTACAGGGGGCCAGGACTGCAGCTGCGGTGCCTCCCAATCAATGACTCACATCGATGAAGACTGCTCCGCCTCCTGACTAAATTCAGCGGAGGACTCGGAGAGCTCCATTTAGCCACTGCGGAAGCTACTGACTGGCCTGGTGATCACTCACAAGCTATTAAAAAAAAAATTCCCTTGAGCTTAGAAAGGCTATAGGCCTTCAACATGGTGAAAAGGTTTAATAGAGAGGAACGATGCCCTGGGATGGGGCAGTGCAGAATCCAGGCCATAATTCTACAGAAAAGCCATTTCGAAGCAAAATGAGGAAGCCCTTCCTCGCAAGAAGGGCAGCGGTAATCTCGAACTCACCGTAGCGCGCATGCGCAGACCCCCGGTGCCCGTTCTGACGCCGGTATCGGCAGCTGGAGCTGCGTGAGTCGCTCCAGTGCCATGGTGGTCCCCTGTGGGGCGCAGGATCGCTGATCCTGGTGGCCTGTTGACACCGTCGTGAAACACTCCGGCTTTTGCGACGGCGTCAACACTTAGCCTCAGGGTCAGAGAATCCCGCCCGGGATCTGGCAGAGCCAATGAGCTGCAGCCACTGGAATGGGTGACTCAGCCGGTGACTAACACACAACCTGTCAATCACCACGAACCATAACGTACCAGGGAGAGGCTTGCGGATTAGTCATGAGGATCAGGTCATACGAAGGATAAACATAACTTGCCTCTCTTACCTGGTTATCTCACCCCAAGGTCCATTTTTATTTTCCTTTCTTTCCTTAAGATTATTCTGACCTCCAATGTTATTTTCTCCTTTCCTCCCTCAGACTCTCCTTTCCCCTCACATCCTCTTCTCCCCCTCCTCCCACCTCTCCTCTCCTCTCCTCTCCCTGCACCTCTCCCCCTCCCACTTTTCCCCTCTCCCTACCCCTCTTCTTGTCCCCTTCTATCCTCTCCTTCCTCGTCTCTCCCCCTCTCACCTCTCCTCTCATTCCCTCTCCTCTGTCCATCCCACCTCTTCTCTTCTCCCCCCGCATCTTTACTCCCTCCTCCCCTCTTCTCTTCTCCCCCTGCGCATCTTTACTCCCTCCTCCCCTCTCCTCTCTCCCCAGCTCCCTCCCCCTCTCGCCTACCTTCACACCCATCTTTCTTCTCCCTTCCCCTTTTCACTCCACTCCTCCGCTGTGTTATATTGCAGCACGGTAGCATTGTGGATAGCACACTTGCTTCACAGCTCCAGGGTCCCAGGTTCGATTCCGGCTTGGGTTACTGTCTGTGCGGAGTCTGCCCATCCTCCTAGTGTGTGCGTGGGTTTCCCCCGGGTGCTCCGGTTTCCTCCCACTATCCAAAGATGTGCAGGTTAGGTGGCTTGGCCATGATAAATTGCCCTTGGTGTCCAAAATTGCCCTTAGTGTTGGGTGGGGTTACTGGGTTATGGGGATAGGGTGGAGGTGTTGACCTTGGGTAGGGTGCTCTTTCCAAGAGCCGGTGCAGACTCGATGGGCCGAATGGCCTCCTTCTGCACTGTAAATTCTATGATCTATGATATTACTCGTAGGTAATATGTCGTTGGTCTTTGCTTTGTACTTCCAGAATGGTCTGAATGATTCTAAAGAAACTACCAATCTTCAACTTAAAGCAAAATAGATTTAATGAATAACAAATTTATTAATATTGAGTTCATTCACACTTACAGAACTATAACTAGTGATTAAGTAATTCAGAATAAAGTATCAACTATATTTAACTACACGTGCTAACTATGCTGTTATCTATCTCTCTAACACTCTGCTGTCTTGTTACTCCTGGTTCGAAGAGACTCAAGGACCGGGATTCTCCGACCCCGCGCCGGGTCAGAGAATCGCCGGGGGGCGGGTGAATCGCCGATTCTCCGGCGCCGATTTTTGGGCGCCAACAGGATCGGCGCCACGCCGGTCGGGGGCCATTGAAAGCGCCCCCCACCCCCAACGATTTACCGGTCCTTGACGGGCCGAGCGGCCGCCGAGTTCGGCCGAGTCCCGCCGGCGTGGATTACGTATGGTCCCACACAGCGGGGCCTTGGTGTTCTACCTGCGGGGGCCAACCTGGTGGGGGGGGGCGGCGGGATCCGACACCGGGAGGGGGGGCCCCACGGTGGCCTGGCCCGCGATCGGGACCGACCGGGCGGGCTGGTTCCGTGGGGCCCTCTGCGCCGGGCCCCTGTAGGGCTCCGGCATATTGCCCGGGGGCCGGCGCGGAAAAGGGAACCCCCGCGCATGCGTGGAAATACGCCGGCCGTAGCGGCATGCGCGGGATCACGCAGGCTGTTCCGCGCGGGCTGGAGCTGGGGGGAACACTCCGGCGCCAACCTAGCCCCCTAGGAAGGGGAGCATTCCCCCTTATCAGGGACCGTTGACGCCGGTGCGGTTGGCGCCGCTTTCCCCGCCAGCGTGGGGACATCTCCCCATTATTGGAGAATCCCATCCAGGATCTTTTGAATTCACATATTTATATATGAATCTAGTGTTGCCATCTAGTGGTTGTCGTACACTATGATGTAGTCATTAACAATTTATATATATCCATATATACACATCACTACACTCTGCTGATCAAAGGTAACATGGCTAATATATTAGCATGGATGAGATTGGTTGGCCAATTGGAAGAAGAGAAGAGGGACAAGTGGATCATTTTCAGTTTGGCAACATGTAAGTGGTGGAGAGCCTTAGTGATGAAATGAAATGAAAATTGCTTATTGTCACAAGTAGGCTTCAAATGAAGTTACTGTGAAAAGCCCCCAGTCGCCACATCCGGCACCTGTTCGGGGAGGCTGGTACGGGAATTGAACCCGCGCTGCTGGCCTGCCTTGGTCTGCTTTAAAAGCCAGCGATTTAGCCCTGTGCTAAACTCGGTGTTAGGGGGCCTAAACTATTTACAATGTATGTCAATGACTTTGGAGAGAGTTTGTGGAAGAGACGGACTTGGGTGTCCTGGCACCTGAATGTTGGCATGAAGTACGGGCGGCACGGTGGCACTGTGGTTAGCCCTGCGGCTGCACGGCACCAGGGACCCGGGTTCAATTCCGGCCTCGGGTGACTGTGCGGAGTCCGCACTTTCTCCCCGGGTCTGCGCGGGTTTCGTCCGGTTGCTCCGGTTTCCTCCCACAGTCCAACGATGTGCAGGATAGGTAGATTGGCCGTGCTAAATTGTCCCTTAGTGTCCAAAAGGTTAGGTGGGGTTATGGGAATAGGGCGGGGGAGTAGACCTAGGTAGGGTGCTCTTTCGGAGGTTCGGCGCAAACGCGATGGGCTGAATGGCCTCCTTCTGCACTGTAGGAATTCTATGGGAAGTACAGAAAGTGATTTGGAATGTTGTCTATAGCAAGAGGAATGGAATATAAAGGTAGGGAAGATTTCCTACCATTGAACAGGGTGTTAATAAGATCCTGGACCAGATCCCCACAGATTTTAGTAAAATCTAGGCTGGGAGTCTCTGATCTCAGTCTGCCCCGCCACCACTGCCAGCGGGAATGGAGAATTTGGCACTCGGCCAAAGCCCCATTCACGGCAGCGGGACCAGGGAATCCTGTCGGATTGAACAGACAGAGGATTCCAGCCTTGGTTCGGGATCAGTAGCTTTTTCTTTAAAGTAGGCAAAGTTTAAGAGCCAAGACATTCAGGAGGGGAAAAAAACTCCCAAGATTCCACAGGTCTTCAACAAACAAAATAAACTTTACTGGGTTAGAAAGATAAAACAATTTGCAATATGTGTCCTATACTCTAACATTCAGGTTAAACATGAGGTATAATAATAATAATAATAATTGTTTATTGTCACAAGTAGGCTTCAATGAAGTTTCTGTGAAAAGCCCCTATAAGTAAAGTATATAAGTAAATTAATACGCAAACTATCCTCAAAACTCAACACCGTACAATAAATGGCAGATGCGACCAAGTCAGAGTCCACGGATTTCTCATTAACCCACCCCGATGTCAGTAAACTGTACTGGTCAACAGCCTTTAAGGGCCGATGCTTTGTGGGCCATGTGATAGGCCCTGAGCGAAGAGGGATGCAGCGCACAAACGTTAGCCTATCAGGTGCTTAGGTGCAGCACTGGCTGTTGTGGTTTGGTCAGAGTTAGCCCAAGAGTCGTGGGAACAAGACCTGAGTAGTAGCTGTGCTATCCCATGTATATAGTCCTTCTTAGTTCAATAAACCTCCGTTGTGATTAAATACTGCCTAGTTGATCACCTCGCAATGTAACCAATCACATTCACACTCTGTCTTTCTCATAAGGGATCGCAGTCTTCACTTTCAAACATCTTGAGGGTGATTCTCCCCCCGTATTGCGCCCGGCACACCGGCTGCTATTCCCACAGAATCGCAGGAGACCCCCGACACGGGGTTCGCGGCAGGTACCGAACGGAGCGTGATAGACCTGGCCTGCGGCATGGGACATAAGCTGGCTCATGCCCCCATTGGGCGAGAACCAGACGTACAGATTTAAATGAGTGTTACACCTAATTTTAATATGTATTTCCGGGTTTTAGACCGAGTCACCTGGCTTCCAATTTGGCACTGCCAGGTTGACAGGTGGGCACTGCCAGGGTGCTAGGCAATGCCAGGTTGCCAAGGGGCATTGCCAAGGGATGATGCCAAGGGACGGAACCTGAGAGGGAGCATGGCCATGAAAGGGGCAGACATGAAGAGGGACCTGAAATGGGCGGGGCCTTAAGGGGAGCATGAGGGGGAGGGGGGGGGGAGGGCTGAAAAGAGTCTTAAAAGAGGGTGAAACCTAAAGACGAGGCCTTTGGTGACCCCATAGCAAGGTGCAGGTCACTTGGGAAGGGGGTGGGGGCTATTGGTACCAGTGATTGGGAGGGGGGGGCTAATGAGTGCGTGTGGGGGAAATCCCTGTTGATAAGTTGGGGGGGGGTCTATAGAGTTGACTGGAGATCGCAGCGCCCTTTAAAGAGCGTGCCCCGAACTCTAAGGAGCCGGCCTTGCCGACGTCTTCAGATCCCGCACATCTCCTTCCCGGTGGGATACACCCCAAGCTGTAAAAAAAAATGACGAAGCGTGGGTAGATTGTGATGGGAAACGTGCTGGAATGCCATAAGACCATAAGACATAGGAGCGGAAGTAAAGCCATTCGGCCCATCGAGTCCACTCCACCATTCAATCATGGCTGATTTCAACTCCATTTACCCGCTCTCCCTCCATAGCCCTTAATTCCTCAAGAAATCAAGAATTTATCAACTTCTGTCTTAAAGACACTCAACGTCCCGGCCTCCACCGCCCTCTGTGGCAATGAATTCCACAGACCCACCACTCTCTGGCTGAAGAAATTTCTCCTCATCTCTGTTCTAAAGTGACTCCCTTTTATTCTAAGGCTGTGCCCTCGGGTCCTAGTCTCCCCTGCTAATGGAAACAACTTCCCTACGTCCACCCTATCTAAGCCATTCATTATCTTGTAAGTTTCTATTAGATCTCCCCTCAACCTCCTAAACTCCAATGAATATAATCCCAGGATCCTCAGACGTTCATTGTATGTTAGGCCTACTATTCCTTGTATCATCCGTGTGAATCTCCGCTGGACCCGCTCCAGTGCCAGTATGTCCTTCCTGAGGTGTGGGGCACAAAATTGCTCACAGTATTCTAAATGGGGCCTAACTAATGCTTTATAAAGCTTCAGAAGTACATCCCTGCTTTTATATTCCAAGCCTCTTGAGATGAATGACAACATTGCATTTGCTTTCTTAATTACGGACTCAACCTGCAAGTTTACCTTTAGAGAATCCTGGACTAGGACTCCCAAGTCCCTTTGCACTTCAGCATTATGAATTTTGTCACCGTTTAGAAAATAGTCCATGCCTCTATTCTTTTTACCAAAGTGCAAGACCTCGCACGATGCCGACGGGATTCTCACCGGTTTTTCCTCTGAAATAATACTTGGGGTGCGATTTAACCAGAAAAAATTTAGCTCCCAACCTCTGCTCCCAACGAGAGGCTGCGTTGGCCTTCGTAACAAGGGGTTAGAGGTTATTCATGAAGGCCTCGCCTTCTCGACCTTGCCCCTCGCCTGAGGTGTGGTGACCCTCAGGTTAAATCACCACCAGTCAGCTCTCCCCCTCAAAAGGGGCAACCAGCCTCTGGTCACCTGGGACTGTGGCAACATAACTGTTACGTATCTGGTGAGGAAATGGCTGGGCCTCATTGGAACCTAGAAGATCCTGAGCGAACACGATCAGGTGGATGCTGAGAAGATGTTTCCTCTTAGGAGACCAATTGAAACTAGGGAACACAGTTTAAAAATAAGGGGTCCCCCACTTAAGCGAGGAATTCTGTTCCACAGAGAGAGTTGGAGACTGGGACATTTAATATTATTTAAGGCGAAGTGAGAGAGATTCTTGATTGACGAAGGAGTCAAAAAGTAGCGGGGGTAGACAGGAAATTGAATTTGAACCCACAATCAGATCAGGCAAGGTCTTATAGAAAGGCAAGGTCAAATGAAATGAAAATCGCTTATTGTCACAAGTAGGCTTCAATGAAGTTACTGTGAAAAGCCCCTAGTCGCCACATTCCAGCGCCTGTTCGGGGAGGCTGGTACGGGAATTGAACCGTGCTGCTGGCCTGCCTTGGTCTGCTTTAAAAGCCTGTTATTTAGCCCAGTGTGTAAACCAGCCCCTCCTAATACAATAGCTCCTAATTTGTAGCCTCTTACATTTATATGTTGACCATCTTGCATGGTGCTTAAAACATAGCCTGTTGGTCCTTAGTTCATTTCTGGGTTAGTCCTCCAATGATAGAGCACAGAAGGTGGCCATTCAGCCAATCATATCTGTGCCAACTGAAAGAGCTTTCCAATTAGTGTCAAAGCCCCTTAGCTGCAAGGTTTCCCCACCATCAGGCTTGTATACATCACCAAAAAGGCTGCTGTTAGTGGGGCCCTTGCTGCGTGGAAATTGGTTGTTGCATTTGCCTGGACGTCGGGAGCAACCCTTCATACGTCATTGTCTACCTGGGATGGCACGATGGCACAGTCGTTAGCACTGCTGCCCCACAGTTCCAGGATCTCGAGTTCGATTCCGACCATCTGTGTGGAGTCTGCACGTTCTCCCCGTGTCTGTGTGGGTTTCCTCCGGGTGCTCCGGTTTCCTCCCACAGTCCAAAGATGTGCAGGTTAGGGTGGATTGTCCTTTCTAAATTGCCCCTTAGTGTCCATCGGTTAGGTCGGGTTGTAGCGATGGGGCAGGGGATTGGGCCTGGGTGGGGTGCTCTTTCAGAGATTTGGTGCAGGTTTGATGGGCCGAATGGTCTCCTTCTACACTGTCTCCACCGTCCAAAGATGTGCAGGCTAGGTGGAATGGCCATGCTGAAATCGCCCCTTAATGTCCAAAGGCTAGCTGGGGTTACAGGGATAGGGTGAGGGAGTAGGCCTAGGTAGGGTGCTCTTTCAGAGGGTCGGCGCAGACTCGATGGGCTGAACATCCTCCTTCTACACTTTAAGGTCCTGACGAGCTTCCTCCCCACATTTCCGATGTGCCCCACCCAGCCAGACCTGAGCTCCGCGGAGGGTGGCTAAGAAAGCCAAGGATCCTCGGGGCCGATACCACGTGTCACCCACATGTCAAGCGGATGGCCCCGCCCCACGCTTCCCCACCCAAATATTCCTTTGGTTGCGAGGGCTGGGGGGGGGGGGGGTGGGGGGAGGAATAGTGGGAGTAGTGTTGCACCACTGTAGCCATCTCAGATGGCCACCTGCAAAGGACCATGGGAATTATGGCCAACCCAGGACTCATCAGACTCAGAGCTAGTGTATGTATTTACAACCCAGATAGCTAGACGCGATCGAAACCCCTGCTCGTTTGCATTCTAATGGCCATTTTTCCCCAGAACAATAGGACTGCACTCAAGAAACTGATTCAGCCACAGACTGATCGGCGCCACTTCCTTTACTCAGAGAGCCCAAACAGCCAAGGTCAATGACCGCTCGGGACATGCCCAGCCATCAAGGCACCCGCCCCTTTATTGGCCAAAATCGAAGGCAGTGATCAAAGTCTGTCGAATTATTGGGTCCAAGTTAAGGACCGCCCCAAAGAGTGCGAAATCCCAGAGGGATAAGAAGAGACACAGCCATGTGCTCGGTCTCTCTTGGATCCGGCCTATGCTAACCCAAGTGCAGCATAACGACCAGACAGACAAATTCAAGACCAGCGATCGCTACCAGACGGATGAGCCCAGCAGAAACAGAGCCACTTCTTCCACCCAATCACACAAGACCCGGACAAAGGCCTTGTCCATCTGCATAGAGCCGGTTGCCCTGAAGTTAAGTATAGGTTATTGTAGTTGTTAGGTGTAGTTTAACTTGTCGTGTTTTGTGTTGCATGTTGAAGTAATCCTTGTGTGTAAATAAACCATCTTTGAACTTGAACTGACTAACTGGTTGTGTGGTCCTTTGATCGATATCCGGTAAAGCCTTGTGGTGGTATCATTTGATACCTGGCCACTCTAAAGAGCATCATTATTAATTGGCAACAGTTTTGGTGCCGATTGGCAACCCCCCCCCCCCACGCCATTGCGTGGCATTATCACACGGGTGGGATCGGACAAGTCGGGCCTGTAGGCCTGTACGCTGGGCCCCGCGGTTGCCACGGCGACCTGTTGGCTGGGCCAGCTGGTGGTGGTGGTGCTGGAGGGTGGGTGAACATTTCTGCCCTTCGAGGTCTTTGAGCATTAACTTTGGCGGCCGCGAGGCTGGGGGGGAGGGGCAGCGCCGGCGGGGTGGAGGGGCAGTAGCGGGCGCGGAGCTGCAGTGGGCCGGTTCTCTGCGGTTTGGTTCCGGGACTAAAAACAGAAAGTGCTGGAATTTGGGGGCAAGAAAGCTTCGGACCCGGCAACATGTGCGGAAAGAGAAACAGAGTTAAACTTTCCCAGTCCAATCTGACCCTTGGTTGCGGGAGTCAACAATTTTATCTGACTCCTTAAAATAACTTTTTAAAAACTTACCTGTGTTTGGTCTCAATGAGATTGCGGTCTTTGCGCACATCGTGAGCTTTCTCCCGTATGACACTTTGATAAACTTTGGAAGTCAACACTTTGATCTGTAGCCAACAAACCGCTGAGGTTGGCTGGCCTCGCTGATTCTATCAGAGTTCACTGGTTGCTATGGGCAACCGGCCAGCTCCAACCATACACAAAATTAGAAATCATGGCCCTTCAGGCTAAAGATACCGGCAATTGGCCTTTGTGCGATTAGCTCCCTGCCCCCAGGGAAGTGGTTCTACCAGTTAGATTCTGTTATCACAGACAGAAAGATCCACCTTCGGAATCTAAACTAGGCTAATTCCTGGGCAAGGCGACTATCCTGCGAGTAGACAATAATCCCTAGCGTTTAGAAGAATGAGCACTGAGGTCATTGTATCACACAGAATTCTTCAGGGTATTGGCAGGATGGCGGCAAGGAGGATGGTTTTCCCAGGCTGGGGAATCTAAAACATGGGGCTGGATTCTCCGATACCCGGCGGCGAACTCGCATTCGGCAGCGGGGCGGAGAATCCCCGGTGATGATAGAATCTGGGGCTGCGCCGCTTTCGCCATGTTCCGCCCTCTGAGAAATGGCATATTCTGTGAGTACGCCGCACGCTGTGGCCACGGCCTCCGAACGTTGGCTGAGGCCCGCTCCGCAATGCTCCGGCCGCGACCGGCCGACTTCCCAACGGCGTGGGGGACACGTGGGGTCTCATCCGTCGGGAACTCAGCCTGGCGGCTGCGGACTCAGCCCCCCGGCGCCACAGTCGGGGGAGGGCCGATCCGTGGGCAGAGGGGGCATTATTCGGGGCTGGGGGCACTGTGGGGGGGGGGGGGGGGGGGGCCGCCGTCCAGGGCGCGCGAGCCAGCCGAAGGGGAGGGGTCTATTTTTACGGTCCGGGTCTGCAGGCTGCATCCGCCATGAAGCATGGCGCGTCAGCTGCGGGCCGCCACTGTGCGCATGTGCAGTCACGGACCCGGCAATGCTCCGGTCCGTGATGTGTTGGGTACTCTGGATCTGTGGAGACTGCGTTTACCTTAGCAATAACATAGACAGGCTACCAACACTTGTAATAATACAACTCCATTTTATTTAACTAAGAGCTGTTAAACATACTTGCACTGTGGGTCGACACTATGTTAGATTGACTGAACCTAACCTGACCAGCCTATACTGCTAGCACATGGTGGATATTTGTGCTACTGACTGCGGGCTCTGTCTCTCTCAGAGGCTGCATCCCGAATGAGTGGGAAAACTAGTGCCCTCTGTGCCCTAACTGGTGATTGGCTGCAGCTGCTGTGCCCTAACTGGTGATTGGCTGCAGTATTGTGTGTGTTCATTGGTCTTGCAGTGTGTCAGTCAGTGTGTGTCTCTGCACCATCATATACTGATGTGTATATTATGACAGTCCGTATCGGCAGCTAGAGCTGGGAGCTCTACCCTGCCTGGCTGCTGGCCCCCCCTCCCCCCACGGAGCAGGGAATTGGTGGCCATTTTGCGCCAGTTCTCCTGGCGTAAAACGCCACTGTTTTCACGCTGGCGTGGGGACTTAGTCTCCCAAACGGAGAAACCAGCACATGGTCTCCCCATAAAGTGACAGTCGTGTCGGACTGAAGGAAGGAAAACTCTCTTCACTCTAAAACGGGTGTGACAATCCTTGCGGTTCTTAAGAATTCACTGCCCGGGACATGGGCGCCACAGGCCAGGTCAGGAGCACAGTGATTAGCTCAGCGCAATGGTCCCAGGTTCGATTCCCGGCTTGGGTCACTGTCTGCGCGGAGTCTACACGTTCTCCCCGTGTCTGCGTGGGTTTCCTCCGGGCGCTCCGGTTTCCTCCCACAAAGACGTGCTTGTTAGGTGAATTGGACATTCTGAATTCGCCCTCCGTGCACCCAAACAGGCGCCGGAATGTGGCGACGAGGGGATTCTCACAGTAACTTCATTGCAGCGTCAATGTAAGCCTACTTGTGACAATAAAGATTTTTTTATTTTGTGATGCCTGTAGAATCCGCTGAAGCAGCACACATAGACCAGGCAGGTAGAAAACAAAGATTATGGGCTGGATTCTCCATTTCAGAGACTCAAGTGTGGACGGTGGGACTGAATACAACAACTAAATTGGCACCGTTCCCAGACCAATTTGTCAACCGTTAATGGGGCAGCACCGGCGCCACGTGGGACTCGACCGATTGCAATGAAGAGCGGTGTCCGATTCGCCAGGGTTGGGATTGCCACTTAAGAGGCTGACAAGCTGCACCCCTCCACTCCCGACACACACTCATCCCAGCCAACAAGCTGGCAGCACGGAGAGTGACACCCCGGTTTGCGAACGCAGTGCTGGATGCCGTGGAGGAGAGGCAAGCCACACTGTTCCCCGGGGTGGGAAGAAGGCTGCCACCCGCCGCAGTACACCTGGGCACAGGTGGCAGAGGCCGTGGGCCCCACCCCCAGGACCAGCCAGCAGACTCGAAAGAAGCTGCACGGCCTCCTCCGGGAGGACAGGGTGAGTAGGCAGCACCGTGCCCCTGGCCCCGCCCCCCCGCCTCACACACCCGTAACCTCCCCCCCACCCAGAGGGCGACCAAAACTCACCCGCCGCTAGTGTGCACGCACACACCCTGCACCAGCATCCATACCACCCACTATGGCCGGGTGCCCTGGCCATGAAGGCCGCCAGCTGCTCGCCCCTTGTACTGCCCGTGTCCGACTGTCTAACACTGTGTGCTTTCTGTCTACTTCCCCACCCCCTTCCAGGAGAAGGCATAACCGCAGGGAGAGAGAGAGAAGAACGGAGGGGGACCACCACACCGGCCCCTCACCTCAGCGGGGGGCACTGGACCTGCTCGATGGGCCTGGGGAGAGGGCAGTCGACGAGGCGGAGGTCGGCATTGGGCAACCAAGTGAGACCTTGCTGCATTGCGGTTTCCCATGGCAGGCGTGACACAACGCCCACCCACCCCCTCATCACCCCCACCCCACCCCCACACCACCCTCTCACATCCAATCATGCGTCATGTCTTGTGTCTTGCAGGGTCACCTGGCGACGAGGCAGGCCCTTCTGATGTCCCCTGCCCCCGACGCCAAGGAGTTGAACCGCGTGCAGGGGCCGGAGGCGGTGTCGACAATGCGTGGATGGGGTAGTCGGCAGGAGGGTGCGGGATGCCTGTGCCGTCGGCCAGACCCCCCCTAGTCAGTGAACCTGGAGGCAGTTAGAGTGTCTCGTGCATGCCAGACCTGTGCCCATCCTCGCCCTCCTCTGCGTCCTCCTTGTCGGAAAAGGCCTGGAGTTCATCCCCCTCCTCCAGCACCTCGCCGCTCTGCTGTGCGTTATTGTGGAGAACGCAGCCATACGGCCGGTGTCACGCCCACAGGCGGTCAGTGGGGTGCGCAGCAAGATGGCTGCCCTGCAGGCCCCGGCGGTGGAGGGGAATCACGGAAGCTCCGGAGCACACCGGGTCGGGCCCGTTAACGATATGCGTTTACTGTACGTGCAAAGTAGAACGCATTGGCGCCGCTGTCGAGGCGGCGGAGCGTGGCATTCCGCCGGGCGCCCGGCCCCGGCCTTGATTATCGGCCCAATCGCGGTTCGCGATTCCTGCGTCGCTGGACGGAGAATCCTGCCTTCATTTATCCACGATAAATCCCAACATTGGAATCCCCCCCCCAACCTCGCAGAGGTTTTCAACAGGTTTTTAAAACGGAGAACAGGTGAAGTGAACAGTCCAGGGTGGGGTTGCACAGGTGAGTATGGCCCCCAGGAGGAGAGGGACGTGCCTGGGCAATAACATTAGCAGTGACAGGGTGGCAGGGGCAGTGCTGGGGGAAATTCCAATGGGCAGTGCCAGTGTCACGTTACCTGGGGCAGTGGCAGTGCCAGGCGCATTTCCAGGTTCCCAGGGGAAGTGCCGGGGCCGTGCCAGGGGACCAAGGGGCAGTTCCAGGGGGTAGTGCTGTGGGAGCAGAACCAGGATGCCATGGACAGTGCCAGTGGATGTGCCAGGGTACCAGTGCTGTGCCAGCATGCTGGGTGAAGTGCCGGGAGGAAATGCCAGGGTACCAAGGGGCAGTACCAGGGGGCAGTGCTGTGGCAGCATTGCCAGGGTGCCAGGGACAGTGTCAGTGCCAGCATACCGGAACCCCACTGTTGCCGGCTTTCCCAGGCCCCAGCAGCTCGACGGCGCGGGGCAGCCCCCCGGAATTTTTTCTTCCAAGTGTTGTTGGATAATCCTGCGGGAAAAGCCGGTTGTGCCGCCAGTGATCAGCACGCCGCTGCTCCCTCCTGAGCCAGCACTCCGTAGAAAAGAAAGGAAAATTCCGCCCATGGTCTAACGTCAATAAAATGATTGGAAAAGTAAGATATTTCACTGAAAAATAAATATGCCTGTAACAAGTTCCCACTGGTGACGCCATCTTGGATTCTGCTTGTAACCAAAGGTTCGGAGGAGTTGTGGGGTTACTGGGATAAGGTGGGGATTGGATATAGGTAGGATGCTCTTTCAGAGGGGCGGCACAAACACGGTGGGCTGAATGGCCTCCTTCTGCACCGTAGGGATTCTATGGAATCTGGCCTGTGGCACATTCCTGTGCCACACTTTGCAGAAGAATTTCTTCATTTTAAGCCTAAAAGGCGTGATTCTAAATTTTAGACCCAACAATGAAAATAGCTTCTGTCCCTCCCCTTCCCTTTGCTCGAAAACCTTTTTAAAAATTTGAACGAACCACCCTTTAATTTTCTACATTCCGGGGGAAACCAGCCGGGTTTGTGTCAGCTCTGGGTGATTTAATTCCGCACGATTTAACCTCGATCTGCAGGGGGTGCTGTTGGAACTATTGCTTTTCGAGATTCCACCCTCTGCCGGAGCATTTAAAGGTGGAACATTAATTTGTCTTCCTGTGGCACCTTGGATTGGATCGGATTGGATTTGTTTATTGTCACGTGTACCGAGGTACAGTGAAAAGTATTTTTCTGCGAGCAGCTCAACAGATCATTAAATACATGAGAAGAAAAGGGAATAAAAGAAAATACATAATAGGGAATTTTTAAAAGATTAGAACGAGTATAGGTTAAGTAAAAAAGTGGATCTGTTTGGGAGAGCTCGCAGAGAGTCGCCTCTCTCCGGCGCCATCTTGGAACATCTTGAACAGAATGAAAAAAGTCCTGCGGCGTTTCAGGGGAGAATTATAAACCAGCCCTTACATCGAAACACCTCAGGATGTACAGTGTGAGGTCGGACGGACAATTCCTGGTGGGAGAGGCAGGTGTTAAGGGACGTCTCGAAGGAGGAGAGTGAGGCTGGGGGTGGTGTCGGGAGCTTGAACTTGAAGCTGGGGCGGTTGAAGGCGCGGCCGTAAATGGTTGGCCAATTGCAATTGGCGATGGTCACGAGGCCAGATTGGGAGGTGCGCAGATACCTCGGAGGGTTGTGGGGTTGGAGGAGATTGCAAAGATAGGGAGGGAGGTGTGGGCGGAGGAAACCATGGGGGGGGGATTTGAAAACAAGGATGAGGATTTTAAAATCACGACAGTGCTTGACCAGGAGCTGATATAAGTCATTGACGTCGGTGGTGATAGGGGAATGGGACTTGGTGAGGGTCAAGATGAGGTTTGGATGACCTTGAGTTGATGGAGACTAGAGTGTGTGGGGCAGTCAGTAGTGACGAGCCTAGAGGCAATGAAGGCATGGATAATGGTTTCAGCAGCTAAGTGGCAGAACCAGATGTTCCAGAGGCGTAAACAGACGGCCTCAGTGACAGGACGGATAGGTGACCTGGGGGGGGGAGGTGGTCACATGTGCGCTCAAAATCGTGACTAGTCTTGCTCAGTAGCAGACCGTTGCCAGGGAGTGGGTTGGAGTCGCCGCTCGTGAACAGAGTTCGCAGCGGGGACCGGTGTTCTCCGTCCATTCACTCCGACGGGATCACGGCACAACCCCGCCACGGGTTTCCGGGTGGTGAGGGGTGCATTCAACGGGAAACCGGCGATGGCGAGACTGGATGAATGGTGGCCTGCCTCCTGTCTGCACGGGACACGCGGAAAATTCCATCCGTGGGCTTCAACCTTCCCAATACGTAACTGGAGGACATTCCTGCTCATCGAGTATTGGGGGGGCATAGAAGCAGTCCGATAATTTTATGGCATTAGAGGAGATGGCCAAAGCAACTGCCTGAATTTATCCAATCTGTTTTTAACAAGGGCCATATAAATAATATGGCTCCAAGACCAGGTCAAAGGGTGGGATTTGAACCCATGACTCACAGAGCATCAGCCTGGGTCTCTGGATTAGGAGTTCAGCGATAGAATCCATACAGTGTAGAAGTAGGCCATTCGGCCCATCAAGTCAGCACCAACTCTCTGAAAGAGCACCCCACCCAGGACCAGTACCCACACCACCCTATCCCCGTAACCCCACGGTTAGCATGCAATAATAGCAATTTAGCACCGCCAATCCACCCAACCCGCACATCTTTGGACTGCGGGAGGAAACCGGAGCACCCGGAGGAAACCCACGCAGACACGGGGAGAACGTGCAGACTCCACACAGACAGTCGCCCGAGGCCTGGCGCCATGAGGCAGCAGCGCTAACCACTGTGCCACCCATGTGAACATCTATGTCATTTAAGGGGGGAAAACACCCCTGTGAAAATCCCAATTAGTAACTGAATCCCACCCTCGCGAGAGTGGTGGGGTGTTGGGTTGGGTCCAGAAAGGGCCCCGTTCCCCAGTTCCAGAGTGAACCTCCAGGTCGTTAGCCCTCTGTCTGTCTCCACTGATGCAGCCTGACCTGCTAATCATTTCTGCTATTTTCTGTTTGTATTGCCCCGGATTTCTTTTTTTTCCAAAAATATGTTGATTCAAATATTTCCAACAAAATTTTTTAGCAAACAAGCCCCCCCCCCCCCCCCCCCCCCCACATAACAAAAAGAACACAAACACCACAATCGAAAATAATAAACTACTTATACATTGGGTTTCTCCCGCATATATTAACCCCCCCCATATGACATTCAAAAGTACCCTTGGGGAAACCCCCACCCGCCCGAATAACCCCCCGAAAGAGACCCCCCCCTCCACCGCCGCACCCCCCCCCCCCCCCCCCCCCCCCCGGGTTGCTGTTGCTGCTGACCTCCTCCTAGCGCTCTGCGGAGATAGTCTAGGAACGGTTGCCACCGCCTGAGGAACCCCTGCACAGACCCCCGTAAGGCAAACTTTATCCTCTCCAGCTTAATGAACTCGGCAATGTCATTTATCCAGGCTTCCACACTGGGGGGCTTCACGTCCTTCCATAATAACAAGATCCTCCGCCGGGCTACCAGGGATGCAAAGGCCAGGATACCGGCCTCTTTCGCCTCCTGCACTCCCGGTTCGTCCGTTACCCCAAATAATGCCAACCCCCAACTCGACTTGACCTGGACTTTCACCACCTTGGACATAGTCCTCGCAAGACCCCTCCAAAACCCCTCCAGTGCCGGGCGCGACCAGAACATGTGGATGTGATTTGCCGGACTCCCCGAGTACCTCCCACACCTGTCTTCCACCCCAAAGAACATACTCATCCTCGCCCCTGTCATATGCACTCTGTGAACAACTTTGAATTGTATTAGGCTGAGCCTGGCGCAAGAGGAGGAAGAATTAACCCTACTCAGGGCATCAGCCCACAGACCCTCATCAATCTCCTCCCCAAGCTCCTCCTCCCACTTGCCCTTTAGCTCCTCTACCGAAACCTCCTCCTCTTCTTTCATCTCTTGATAGATCGCCAAAACCTTGCCTTCTCCGACCCATACACCCGAAATCACCCTGTCCTGAATCCTCTGTGCTGGGAGCAACGGGAATTCCCTCACCTGCCGCCTCACAAATGCCCTCACTTGCATATACCTGAACGCATTTCCCGGGGGTAATCCAAACTTCTCCTCCAGCGCCCCTATGCTCGCAAACGTCCCATCTATAAACAGGTCCCCCATTCTTCTGATCCCTGCCCGATGCCAGCTCCGAAACCCCCCATCCATCCTTCCCGGGACGAACCGATGGTTCTCCTGAATCGGGGACCAAACCAAGGCTCCCATCTCGCCCCTATGCCGTCTCCACTGCCCCCAGATCTTCAACATTGCCGCCACCACCGGACTCGTGGTGTACCTTGTCGGCGAGAGCGGCAGCGGTGCCGTCACCAGCGCCCTCAGGCTCGTGCCCCTGCAGGACGCCATCTCCAACCTCTTCCACGCTGCCCCCTCTCCCTCTATTACCCACTTACAGATCATCGCCACGTTGGCTGCCCAATAGTAGCCACACAGATTCGGCAGCGCCAGCCCTCCCTGTCCCTGCTACGCTCCAGAAACACCCTCTTTACCCTCGGGGTCTTATTTGCCCACACAAAACCCATGATGCTCCTACCTACCCGTTTAAAAAAGGCCTTGGTAATCACAATGGGAAGGCACTGGAACACAAAGAGAAACCTCGGGAGGACCATCATTTTAACCGACTGTACCATGCCCACTAACGAGAGTGGCAGCACATTCCATCTTTTGAAATCCTCCTCCATCTGTTCCACCAACCTCGTCAAATTGAGCTTGTGCAGGGCCCCCCAGCTCCCAGCCACCTGGATCCCCAAGTACCGAAAGTTCCTTTTCGCCCTCTTCAATGGTAGGTCGTCTATCCCCCTTCCCTGGTCCCCTGGATGCACCACAAAGAGCTCAGTTTTCCCTACGTTGAACTTATAGCCCGAGAAGTCCCCAAACTCCCTTAGGATCCGCATGACCTCCACCATCCCCTCCACTGGATCTGCCACATACAGCAACAGGTCGTCCGCATACAGCGACACCCGATGTTCCTCTCCCCCTCGGACCAACCCCCTCCATTTCCTGGACTCCCTTAGTGCCATGGCCAAAGGCTCAATTGCCAATGCAAACAACAAGGGGGACAGGGGGCACCCCTGCCTCGTCCCTCGGTACAGCCGAAAGTGCTCCGACCTCCGCCGATTCGTAGCCACACTCGCCACCGGGGCTCTATATAGGAGCCTGACCCAACTGATAAACCCCTTGCCGAACCCAAACCTCCCAACACTTCCCAAAGATACTCCCACTCCACCCGGTCGAAGGCCTTCTCCGCGTCCATAGCTGCCACTACCTCCGCCTCTCCCTCCACCGATGGCATCATAATCACATTGAGGAGCCTCCGCACATTAGTGTTTAGCTGCCTGCCCTTTACAAATCCCGTCTGGTCCTCATGAATCACCCCAGGGACACAGTCCTCAATTCTTGTAGCCAGCACTTTTGCCAGCAACTTAGCATCCACGTTGAGGAGCGAGATCGGTCTATACGACCCACATTGCAGCGGGTCCTTCTCCCGCTTCAGAATCAGTGAGATCAGCGCCCCGGACATTGTCGGGGGCAGGGTCCCCCTCTCCCTTGCCTCATTGAAAGTCCTCACTAACAACGGGCCTAGCAGGTCCACATATTTCCTATAAATCTCAACCGGGAACCCACCTGGCCCCGGGGCCTTCCCCGCCTGCATGTTCCCCAATCCTTTAACCAGCTCCTCCAACCCAATTGGCACCCCTAAACCAGCCACCTCCTGCTCCTCCACCCTCGGGAACCTCAGTTGATCCAAAAATCATCGCATCCCCTCTTCCCCCGCTGGGGGCTCAGATCTGTACAGCTCCTCATAGAAGTCCTTAAATACATCATTTACTCTCACCGCACTCCGCACCGTATTCCCCCTGCTATCCTTAACTCCACCTATCTCCCTCGCTGCCACCCTCTTACGGAGCTGGTGTGCCAGCATCCGGCTCGCCTTCTCCCCATACTCATACGTCGCCCCCTGCGCTTTCCTCCACTGTGCCTCTGCTTTCCCTGTGGTCATCAGGTCGAATTCCGTCTGGAGGCTTCGCTGCTCCCTAAGTAGTCCCTCCTCGGGGGCCTCTGCATATCTCCTGTCCACCCTTAAGATCTCCCCCACCAACCTCTCCCTTTCCCTGCCCTCTCTCTTCTCCCTGTGGGCCCTAATGGAGATTAACTCTCCCCTGACCACCGCCTTCAGCGCCTCCCATACTACCCCCATCTGCACCTCTCCGTTGTCATTGGCCTCCAAGTATCTCTCAATGCACCCCTGCACCCTCCCGCACACCTCCTCATCCGCCAGTAATCCCACATCAAGACTCCACAGCGGGCGCTTGTCCCTCTCCTAACTCCAGCTCCACCCAGTGCAGGGCGTGGTCTGAGATGGCTATGGCCGAATACTCCGTTCCTTCCACTTTCAGGATAAGCGCCCTACTCAAAACAAAAAAATCTATCCGGGAGTAAGCTCTATGTACATGGGAAAAGAATGAGAATTCCCTGGCCAGGGGCCTAGCAAACCTCCATGGATCCACTCCCCCCATCTGGTCCATAAACCCCCGAAGCACCTTGGCCGCCGCCGGCCTCTTCCCCGTCTTGGATCTGGAGCGATCTAATGCTGGATCCAGCACCGTGTTGAAATCCCCCCCCCCATTATCAAGCTTCCTGCCTCCAGGTCCGGAATCCAACTCAACATGCGCTTCATAAATCCGGCATCATCCCAGTTCGGGGCATATACGTTTACCAGTACCACCCACACCCCTTGCAACCTACCGCTCACCATCACGTATCGACCTCCATTATCCACTACAATATTCTTAGCCTCAAACGACACCCGCTTCCCCACCAGTATTGCCACACCTCTATTCTTCGCATCCAGCCCCGAATGGAATACCTGTCCTACCCATCCCTTTCTCAACCTGACCTGGTCTGCCGCCTTCAAATGTGTCTCCTGAAGCATGACCACGTCTGCCTTCAGTCCCTTGAAGTGCGCGAACACTCGGGCCCTCTTCACCGGCCCATTCAGGCCCCTCACATTCCAAGTTATCAGCCGGATTGGGGGCTTCTCCCCCCCCCCCCCCTCCTCGACCTATTCTCCAGGTCCTCAAATCTTTCCGCCCACCTCTTATGCAGCGCCTCGTGAGCCTCCACCTTCACCGCCAGGCCCAAGATCTCATCCTCGTTCTCCGAGGCTTTCTGCCGCACCTCCCGGATCGCCGCCCCCTGGACCCTCTGGGTCTCCACTAGCTTCTCAATCGCTGCCTTCATTGGCGCCAGCATTTCTGTCTTCAGCTCCTCAAAGCAGCGTTTAAGAAACTCCTGCTGCTCCAGCGACCACTGCGCCCACGCTGCTTGTCTCCACCCGCCGCCATCTTGCTTTTTCTCCCTCTCACTTTTCGCTGCTCCAAGATCCCTTTTTTCACTGCTCCACTCCTGGTCCAATCCATATACTGTTGGGGGGGACCTTGCTGTCACCTTCCCACACTGGAAGCCGTCGAACAAGAGTGCCGTTGGGGCCCCTCTAGAGAGCCCTAAAGTCCGTTCCCGGCGGGAGTTGCCGAACGTGCGACCTATCCAGGCATGGCCGCAACCGGAAGTCTGCCCCGGATTTCTGATGTGATTGTGGGCATGTGTTGGTGACCTCCATGCCAAAGGACGTCTTTCCAGTTCAGCTCACCTGCCTGGACAGCTGGTTTGTGATGTGGAGCGAGGCCTACAGCACCGGTTCAATCCCCTGGACCGGCTGAGGTTATTCATGAAGGACCCGCCCTCTCAACCTTGCCCCTTGCCTGAGGTGTGGTGACCCTCAGGTTAAATCACCGCCGGTCAGCTCTCGCCCTCAAAGGGGAAACCAACCTCTGGTTATCTGGGACTATGGCCACTTTACCTTACCTTACTTTAGGGCAGCACGGTAGCACAGTGGTTAACACAATTGCTTCACAGCTCCAGGGTCCCAGGTTCGATTCCGGCTTGGGTCACTGTCTGTGCGGAGTCTGCACATCCTCCCCGTGTGTGCGTGGGTTTCCTCCGGGTGCTCCGGTTTCCTCCCACAGTCCAAAGATGTGCAGGTTAGGTGGATTGGACGTGCTAAATTGCCCTTAGTGTCCAAAATTGCCCTTAGTGTTGGGTGGGGTTACTGGGTTATGGGGATAGATGCTGACTCGATGGGCCGAATGGCCCCCTTCTGCACTGTAAATTCTATGAAAGCTATGAAAGGCGACTTTAACAGCCCTCTGGGTCCTCAGCATCAAAGTGGTTTCCTCAGTCTGAGGGCACAGCACCGGATTACGAAGATAATGCATCAGCAGGATTTTCTAAGAATTGCATGGTGTGATGCAGACTGTTGAATTGTTGAGTAATTAACATTCGTGTCTAGACTGACGGTTTTTGTTTTTGTGATGTTGAATCATTGAAGTCGAACTATTGTCAGATGTCTCCCTGGATATTCTCCAGCTCCGTTCTGCAACTTCTGGAGAGGTCAACAGCCATGGGAAAATTCAACGTCAATTCTTTTCAAATTGCAGCTTTCAATATTCTGCCAAACTGACTTAGATTTACTGCAGCCCCCAGCGACCAGCGACCAGCCCCCAGCCCCCAGCGACCAGCCCCCAGCGCCCAGCCCCCAGCAACCAGCCCCCAGCGACCAGCCCCCAGCGACCAGCCCCCAGCGACCAGCCCCCAGCGACCAGCCCCCAGCCCCCAGCCACCAGCCACCAGCCCCCAGCGACCAGCCCCCAGCGACCAGCCCCCAGCCACCAGCCACCAGCCCCCAGCGACCAGCCCCCAGCGACCAGCCCCCAGCCACCAGCCACCAGCCCCCAGCGACCAGCCCCCAGCGACCAGCCCCCAGCGACCAGCCCCCAGCCACCAGCCACCAGCCCCCAGCGACCAGCCCCCAGCGACCAGCCCCCAGCGACCAGCCCCCAGCGACCAGCCCACAGCGACCAGCCCCCAGCGACCAGACCCCAGCGACCAGCCCCCAGCGACCAGCCCCCAGCGACCAGCCCCCAGCGACCAGCTCCAGCCACCAGCCACCAGCCCCCAGCGACCAGCCCCCAGCGACCAGCCCCCAGCGACCAGCCCACAGCGACCAGCCCCCAGCCCACAGCAACCAGCCCCCAGCGACCAGCCCCCAGCCACCAGCCCCCAGCGACCAGCCCCCAGCGACCAGCCCCCAGCCCCCAGCGACCAGCCCCCAGCGACCAGCCCCCAGCCACCAGCACCCAGCAACCAGCCCCCAGCGACCAGCCCCCAGCCACCAGCCACCAGCCCCCAGCGAGCAGCCCCCAGCGACCAGCCCCCAGCGACCAGCCCACAGCGACCAGCCCCCAGCCCACAGCAACCAGCCCCCAGCCACCAGCCCCCAGCGACCAGCCCACAGCGACCAGCCCCCAGCCCCCAGCGACCAGCCCACAGCAACCAGCCCCCAGCCACCAGCCCCCAGCGACCAGCTCACAGCGACCAGCCCCCAGCGTCAAGCCCCCAGCGACCAGCCCCCAGCCCCCAGCGACCAGCCCCCAGCGACCAGCACCCAGCGACCAGCCCACAGCGACCAGCCCACAGCCACCAGCGAACAGCCCACAGCGACCAGCCCACAGCGACCAGCCCCCAGCGACCTGCCCCCAGCGACCAGCCCCCAGCGACCAGCCCCCAGCGACCAGCCCCCAGCGAACTGCCCCCAGCGACCAGCCCCCAGCGACCAGCCCAGAGCGACCAGCCCCCAGCCCCCAGCCCCCAGCGACCAGCCCCCAGCCCCCAGCGACCAGCCCCCAGCCACCAGCCCCCAGCGACCAGCCCCCAGCCCCCAGCGACCAGCCCACAGCGACCAGCCCCCAGCGACCAGCCCCCAGCCACCAGCCCCCAGCGACCAGCCCCCAGCGACCAGCCCCCAGCGACCAGCCCCCAGCGACCAGCCCCCAGCGACCTGCCCCCAGCAACCAGCCCCCAGCCACCAGCCCCCAGCGACCAGCCCCCAGCCACCAGCCCCCAGCGACCAGCCCCCAGCGACCAGCCCCCAGCGACCAGCCCCCAGCGACCAGCCCACAGCGACCAGCCCCCAGCCCCCAGCGACCAGCGACCAGCCCCCAGCGACCAGCCCACAGCGACCAGCCCCCAGCCCCCAGCGACCATCCCCCAGCCCCCAGCAACCAGCCCCCAGCCCCCAGCGACCAGCCCCCAGCCACCAGCCCCCAGCGAGCAGCCCACAGCGACCAGCCCCCAGCCCCCAGCCCCCAGCGACCAGCCCCCAGCGACCAGCCCACAGCGACCAGCCCCCAGCCCCCAGCGACCAGCCCCCAGCCCCCAGCGACCAGCCCCCAGCGACCAGCCCCCAGCGACCAACCCCCAGCGACCAGCCCCCAGCCCCCAGCGACCAGCCCCCAGCCCCCAGCGACCAGCCCCCAGCCCCCAGCGACCAGCCCCCAGCCCCCAGCCACCAGCCCCCAGCGACCAGCCCCCAGCCACCAGCCCCGAGCGACCAGCCCCCAGCCACCAGCCCCCAGCGACCAGCCCCCAGCGACCAGCCCCCAGCGACCAGCCCCCAGCGACCAGCCCCCAGCCACCAGCCCCCAGCGACCAGCCCACAGCGACCAGCCCCCAGCGACCAGCCCCCAGCGACCAGCCCCCAGCCACCAGCCCCCAGCCACCAGCCCCCAGCGACCAGCCCCCAGTGACCAGTCCCCAGCTACCAGCCCCCAGCAACCAGCCCCCAGCGACCAGCCCACAGCGACCAGCCCCCAGCGACCAGCCCCCAGCGACCAGCCCCCAGCCACCAGCCCCCAGCCACCAGCCCCCAACGACCAGCCCCCAGCGAACTGCCCCCAGCGACCAGCCCCCAGCGACCAGCCCAGAGCGACCAGCCCCCAGCCCCCAGCCCCCAGCCCCCAGCCCCCAGCGACCAGCCCCCAGCCCCCAGCGACCAGCCCCCAGCCACCAGCCCCCAGCGACCAGCCCCCAGCCCCCAGCGACCAGCCCACAGCGACCAGCCCCCAGCGACCAGCCCCCAGCCACCAGCCCCCAGCGACCAGCCCCCAGCGACCAGCCCCCAGCGACCAGCCCCCAGCGACCAGCCCCCAGCGACCTGCCCCCAGCAACCAGCCCCCAGCCACCAGCCCCCAGCGACCAGCCCCCAGCCACCAGCCGCCAGCGACCAGCCCCCAGCGACCAGCCCCCAGCGACCAGCCCCCAGCGACCAGCCCACAGCGACCAGCCCCCAGCCCCAAGCGACCAGCGACCAGCCCCCAGCGACCAGCCCACAGCGACCAGCCCCCAGCCCCCAGTGACCATCCCCCAGCCCCCAGCAACCAGCCCCCAGCCCCCAGCGACCAGCCCCCAGCCACCAGCCCCCAGCGAGCAGCCCACAGCGACCAGCCCCCAGCCCCCAGCCCCCAGCCCCCAGCGACCAGCCCCCTGCGACCAGCCCCCAGCGACCAGCCCCCAGCGACCAGCCCACAGCGACCAGCCCCCAGCCCCCAGCGACCAGCCCCCAGCCCCCAGCGACCAGCCCCCAGCGACCAGCCCCCAGCGACCAGCCCCCAGCGACCAGCACCCAGCCCCCAGCGACCAGCCCCCAGCCCCCAGCGACCAGCCCCCAGCCCCCAGCGACCAGCCCCCAGCCCCCAACCACCAGCCCCCAGCGACCAGCCCCCAGCCACCAGCCCCGAGCGACCAGCCCCCAGCCACCAGCCCCCAGCGACCAGCCCCCAGCGACCAGCCCCCAGCGACCAGCCCCCAGCCACCAGCCCCCAGCGACCAGCCCCCAGCGACCAGCCCCCAGCGACCAGCCCCCAGCCACCAGCCCCCAGCGACCAGCCCACAGCGACCAGCCCCCAGCCACCAGCCCCCAGCCACCAGGCCCCAGCGACCAGCCCCCAGTGACCAGTCCCCAGCAACCAGCCCCCAGCAACCAGCCCCCAGCCACCAGCCCCCAACGACCAGCCACCAGCCCCCAGCGACCAGCCACCAGCCACCAGCCCCCAACGACCAGCCCCCAGCCACCAGCCCCCAGCCACCAGCCCCCAGCGACCAGCAACCAGTCCCCAGCAACCAGCCCCCAGCGACCAGTCCCCAGCGACCAGCCCACAGCGACCAGCCCCCAGCGACCAGCCCACAGCCACCACCCCCCTGCAAATTACCCATTCCCCCCATCTCCCATTCACACTGCCCATCCCCCATTCCCCATTCACACTGCCCATCCCCACCCCCCATTCACACTGCCCATCCCCCATTCACACTGCCCATCCCCCATTCACACTGCCCATCCCCCCATCCCCCATTCACACTGCCCATTCCCCATTCACACTGCCCATCCCCCCATCCCCCCCATTCACACTGCCCATCCCCCATTCCCTATTCACACTGCCCATCCCCCATTCACACTGCCCACCCCCCATTCACACTGCCCATCCCCCCATTCCCCATTCACACTGCCCATCCCCCCATTCCCCATTCACACTGCCCACCCCCCATCCCCCATTCACACTGCCCGTCCCCCATTCCCCATTCACACTGCCCATCCCCCATTCCCCATTCACACTGCCCGTCCCCCATTCCCTATTCAGACTGCCCATCTCCCATTCACACTGCCCATCCCCCATTCACACTGCCCATCCCCCATTCACACTGCCCATCCCTCCCATTCACACTGCCCATCCCCCATTCACCATTCACACTGCCCGTCCCCCATTCCCCATTCACACTGCCCATCACCCATTCCCCATTCATACTGCCCATCCCCCATTCCCCATTCACACTGCCCGCCCCCCATTCCCTATTCACACTGCCCATTCCCCATTCACACTGCCCATTCCCCATTCACACTGCCCATCCCCCCATCCCCCATTCACACTGCCCACCCCCCCATCCCCCATTCACACTGCCCAACCCCCATTCACACTGCCCCTCCCCATCACCCATTCACACTGCACATCCCCCATTCCCCATTCACACTGCCCATTCCCCATTCACACTGCCCATCCCCCCATCCCCCATTCACACTGCCCCTCCCCAATCCCCCATTCACATTGCCCATCCCCCATTCACACTGCCCATCTCCATCCCCCATTCACACTGCCCATCCCCATCCCCCATTCACACTGCCCATCCCCCATTCCCCATTCACACTACCCATCGCCCATTCCCCATTCACAATGCCCACCCCCCATTCACACTGCCCATCCCCCATTCACACTGCCCAACCCCCCATTCCTCATTCACACTGACCGTCCCCCATTCCCCATTCACACTGCCCACCCCCCATCCCCCATTCACACTGCCCATCCCCCATTCCCCATTCACACTGCCCACCCCCATCCCCCATTCACACTGCCCGCCCCCCCATTCCCCATTCACACTGCCCATCCCCCATTCACACTGCCCATCCCCCATTCACTGTGCCCATCCCCCCATTCCCCATTCACACTGCCCATCCCACCATTCCCCATTCACACTGCCCATCCCCCATTCACACTGCCCATCCCCCCATTCCTCATTCACACTGCCCATCCCCCATTCCCCATTCACACTGCCCAATCCCCATTCACACTGCCCATCCCCCCATTCCTCATTCACACTGCCCGTCCCACATTCCCCATTCACACTGCCCATTCCCCATTCACATTGCCCATCCCCCCATTCCCCATTCACACTGCCCATATCCCAGTCCCCATTCACACTGCCCATCCCCCATTCTCACTGTCCACCCCTCATTCCCCATTCACACTGCCCATCCCCCATTCACTGTGCCATCCCCCCATTCCCCATTCACACTTCCCATCCCTCATTCCCCATTCTCACTGCCCATCCCCCATTCCCCATTCACACTGCCCATCCCCCATTCCCCAATCACACTGCCCATCCCCCCATTCCCCATTCACACTGCCCATCCCCCCATTACCCATTCACACTGCCCATCCCCCATTCACACTGCCCACCCCCATTCCTCATTCACACTGCCCGTCCCCCATTCCCCATTCACACAGCCCATCCCCCCATTCCCCATTCACATTGCCCACCCCCCATTCCCCATTCACACTGCCCATCCCCCCATTCCCCATTCACACTGCCCACCCCCCATTCCCCATTCACACTGCCCATCCCCCCATTCCCCATTCACACTGCCCATCCCCCATCCCCCCATTCACACTGCCCATCCCCCATTCCCCATTCACAAAGCCCATCCCCCATTCACACTGCCCATCCCCCATTCACACTGCCCACCCCCGCCCCATTCCCCATTCACACTGCCCATCCCCCATTCCCCATTCACACTGCCCATCCCCCCATTCCTCATTCACACTGCCCGTCCCCCATTCCCCATTCACACTGCCCACCCCCATCCCCCATTCACACTGCCCACCCCCCATTCACACTGCCCGTCCCCCATTCACACTGCCCATTCCCCATTCACTCTGCCCGTCCCCCATTCCCTATTCACACTGCCCATCCCCCATTCACACTGCCCATCCCCCATTCACACTGCCCATCCCCCATCTCCCATTCACACTGCACATCCCCCATTCCCCATTCACACTGCCCATCCCCCATTCCCCATTCACACTGCCCATTCCCCATTCCCCATTCACACTGCCCACCCCCCATTCACACTGCCCCTCCCCATCCCCCATTCACACTGCTCTTCCCCCATTCCTCATTCACACTGCCCATTCCCCATTCACACTGCCCCTCCCCAACCCCCATTCACATTGCACATCCCCCATTCACACTGCCCATCCACCCATCCCCCATTCACACTGCCCATCCCCCCCCATTCACACTGCCCACCCCCCATCCCCCATTCACACTGCCCACCCCCCATTCCCCATTCACACTGCCCATCCCCCATCCCTATTCACATTGCCCATCCCCCATTCACACTGCCCATCCCCCCATTCACACTGCCCATCCCCCATTCCCCATTCACACTGCCCAACCCCCATTCACACTGCCCATCCCCCATTCACATTGCCCATCCCCCATTCCCACTGCCCATCCCCCATTCCCCATTCACACTGCCCACCCCCCCCATTCACACTGCCCACCCCCCATTCCCCATTCACACTGCCCACCCCCCATTCCCCATTCACACTGCCCATCCCCACCCCCCAGTCACACTGCCCATCCCCCATTCACACTGCCCATCCCCCATTCACACTGCCCATCCCCCAATCACACTGCCCATCCCCCATTCACACTACCCATCCCCCATTCACACTGCCCACCCCCCATTCACACTGCCCATCCCCCATCCCCCATTCACACTGCCCATCCCCCATTCACACTGCCCATCCCCCATTCCCCATTCACACTGCCCGTCCCCCATTCCCCATTCACACTGCCCATCCCCCATCCCCCATTCACACTGCCCATCCCCCATTCACACTGCCCATCCCCCATTCCCCATTCAGACTGCCCGTCCCCCATTCCCCATTCACACTGCCCATTCCCCATTCACAGTGCCCATCCCCACCCCCCGTTCACACTGCCCATCCCCCATTCACACTGCCCATCCCCCATTCACACTGCCCATCCCTCATTCACACTACCCATCCCCCATTCCCCATTCACACTACCCATCCCCCATTCCCCATTCACACTGCCCACCCCCCATTCACACTGCCCACCCCCCACCCCCCATTCACACTGCCCATCCCCCATTCCCCATTCACACTGCCCATCCCCCCATTCCTCATTCACACTGCCCGTCCCCCATTCCCCATTCACACTGCCCACCCCCATCCCCCGTTCACACTGCACACCCCCCCATTCCCCATTCACACTGCCCACCCCCCATACACATTGCCCGCCCCCCCCATTCCCCATTCACACTGCCCATCCCCCATTCACACTGCCCATCCCCCATTTACACTGCCCATCCCCCCATTCCCCATTCACACTGCCTATCCCCCCATTCCCCATTCACACTGCCCACCCCCCATCCCCCATTCACACTGCCCATCCCCCATTCACACTGCCCATCCCCCCATTCCCCATTCACACTGCCCATCCCACATTCACACTGCCCATCCCCCATTCACACTGCCCACACCCCCATTCCCCATTCACACTGCCCACACCCCCATTCCCCATTCACACTGCCCATCCCCGCACCCCCATTCACACTGCCCATCCCCCCATCCCCTATTCACACTGCCCATCCCCCATTCACACTGCCCACCCCCATTCCTCATTCACACTGCCCGTCCCCCATTCCCCATTCACACTGCCCATCCCCCCATTCCCCATTCACACTGCCCACCCCCTCATTCCCCATTCACACTGCCCATCCCCCCATTCCCCATCACACTGCCCATCCCCCATTCCCCATTCACACTGCCTATCCCCCCATTCCCCATTCACACTGCCCACCCCCTCATTCCCCATTCACACTGCCCACCCCCCCATTCCCCATCACACTGCCCATCCCCCATTCCCCATTCACACTGCCCATCCCCCCATTCCCCATTCACACTGCCCATCCCCCCATTCCCCATTCACATTGCCCACCCCCCATTCCCCATTCACACTGCCCATCCCCCCATTCCCCATTCACACTGCCCATCCCCCATTCCCCATTCACACTGCCCATCCCCCATTCACACTGCCCATCCCCCATTCACACTGCCCATCCCCCATTCCCCATTCACACTGCCCATCCCCCCATTCCTCATTCACACTGCCCGTCCCCCATTCCCCATTCACACTGCCCACCCCCATCCCCCATTCACACTGCCCATCCCCCATTCACACTGACCATCCCCCATCCACACTGCCCACCCCCCATTCACACTGCCCATCCCCCATTCACACTGCCCACCCCCCATTCACACTGCCCATTCCCCATTCCCCATTCACACTGCCCACCCCCCCATTCCCCATTCACACTGCCCATCCCCCATCCCCCATTCACACTGCCCATTCCCCATTCACACTGCCCATCCCCCATCCCCCATTCACACTGCCCATCCCCCATTCACATTGCTCACCCCCCCATCCCTCATTCACACTGCCCACCCCCCATCCCCATTCACACTGCCCGTCCCCCTCCCCCATTCACACTGCCCATCCCCCATTCACACTGCCCATCCCCCATTCACACTGCCCATCCCCCCATTCCCCATTCACACTGCCCATCCCCCATTCCCCATTCACACTGCCCATCCCCCATTGCCAAATCACACTGCCCATCCCCCCATTCCCCATTCACACTGCCCATCCCCCATTCCCCATTCACACTGCCCATCCCCCATTGCCAAATCACACTGCCCATCCCCCCATTCCCCATTCACACTGCCCATCCCCCATTCCCCATTCACACTGCCCATCCCCCGTTCCCCATTCACACTGCCCATCCCCCATTCCCCATTCACACGGCCCATCCCCCCCATTCCCCATTCACACTGCCCATCCCCATTCCCCATTCACACTGCCCATCCCCCATTCCCCATTCCCCATTCACACTGCCCATCCCCCATTCCCCATTCACACTGCCCATCCCCCATTCCCCATTCCCCATTCCCCATTCACACTGCCCATCCCCCATTCCCCATTCACACTGCCCATTCCCCATTCACACTGCCCATCCCCCATTCCCCATTCACACTGCCCATTCCCCATTCACACTGCCCATCCCCCCCATTCCTCATTCACACTGCCCGTCCCCCATTCCCCATTCACACTGCCCATCCCCCATTCACACTGCCCATCCCCCCATCCCCATTCACACTGCCCATCCCCCCATCCCCTATTCACACTGCCCATTCCCCATTCACACTGCCCATCCCCCCATTCCCCATCACACTGCCCATCCCCCCTTTCCCATTCACACTGCCCACCCCCATTCACACTGCCCACCCCCATTCCTCATTCACACTGCCCGTCCCCCATTCCCCATTCACACTGCCCATCCCCCCCATTCCCCATTCACACTGCCCATCCCCCCATTCCCCATTCACACTGCCCATGCCCCCATTCCCCATTCACACTGCCCATCCCCCATTCACACTGCCCATCCCCCCATTCCCCATTCAAACTGCCCACCCCCCATTTCCCATTCACACTGCGCATCCCCCCATTCGCCATTCACACTGCCCATCCCCCATTCACACTGCCCATCCCCCATTCACACTGCCCATCCCCCATTCACACTGCCCACCCCCCCATTCCCCATTCACACTGCCCATTCCCCATTCACACTGCCCATCCCCCATTCACACTGCCCACCCCCCATTCACACTGCCCATTCCCCATTCCCCATTCACACTGCCCATCCCCCCATTCCCCATTCACACTGCCCATCCCCCATTCCCCATTCACACTGCCCATCCCCCATTTCACATTCACACTGCCCATCCCCCCACCCCCATTCACACTGCCCATCCCCCCATCCCCTATTCACACTGCCCATTCCCCATTCACACTGCCCATCCCCACATTCCCCATTCACACTGCCCATCCCCCCATTCCCCATTCACACTGCCCATCCCCCATTCACACTGCCCACCCCCATTCCTCATTCACACTGCCCGTCCCCCATTCCCCATTCACACTGCCCATCCACCCATTCCCCATTCACACTGCCCATCCCCCCATTCCCCATCCACACTGCCCATCCCCCCATTCCCCATTCACACTGCCCATTCCCCATTCACACTGCCCATCCTCCCATTCCCCATTCACACTGCCCACCCCCCATTCCCCATTCACACTGCCCATCCCCCCCATTCCTCATTCACACTGCCCGTCCCCCATTCCCCATTCACACTGCCCATCCCCCCATTCTCCATTCACACTGCCCATCCCCCCATTCCCCATTCACACTGCCCATCCCCCATTCACACTGCCCACCCCCATTCCTCATTCACACTGCCCGTCCCCCATTTCCCATTCACACTGCCCATCCCCCCCATTCCCCATTCACACTGCCCATCCCCCCATTCCCCATTCACACTGCCCATTCCCCCATTCCCCATTCACACTGCCCATCCCCCATTCCCCATTCACACTGCCCATCCCCCCATTCCCCATTCACACTGCCCACCCCCCATTTCCCATTCACAGTGCGCATCCCCCCATTCCCCATTCACACTGCCCATCCCCCATTCCCCATTCACACTGCCCATCCCCCATTCACACTGCCCATCCCCCATTCACACTGCCCACCCCCCATTTCCCATTCACAGTGCGCATCCCCCCATTCCCCATTTACACTGCCCATCCCCCCATTCCCCATTCACACTGCCTATCCCCCCATTCCCCATTCACACTGCCCACCCCCCATCCCCCATTCACACTGCCCATCCCCCATTCACACTGCCCATCCCCCCATTCCCCATTCACACTGCCCATCCCCCATTCACACTGCCCATCCCCCATTCACACTGCCCACACCCCCATTCCCCATTCACACTGCCCACACCCCCATTCCCCATTCACACTGCCCATCCCCGCACCCCCATTCACACTGCCCATCCCCCCATCCCCTATTCACACTGCCCATCCCCCATTCACACTGCCCACCCCCATTCCTCATTCACACTGCCCGTCCCCCATTCCCCATTCACACTGCCCACCCCCCCATTCCCCATTCACACTGCCCACCCCCTCATTCCCCATTCACACTGCCCATCCCCCCATTCCCCATCACACTGCCCATCCCCCATTCCCCATTCACACTGCCCATCCCCCCATTCCCCATTCACACTGCCCACCCCCTCATTCCCCATTCAAACTGCCCATCCCCCCATTCCCCATCACACTGCCCATCCCCCATTCCCCATTCACACTGCCCATCCCCCCATTCCCCATTCACACTGCCCACCCCCCAATTCCCCATTCACATTGCCCACCCCCCATTCCCCATTCACACTGCCCATCCCCCCATTCCCCATTCACACTGCCCATCCCCCATTCCCCATTCACACTGCCCATCCCCCATTCACACTGCCCATCCCCCATTCACACTGCCCATCCCCCATTCCCCATTCACACTGCCCATCCCCCCATTCCTCATTCACACTGCCCGTCCCCCATTCCCCATTCACACTGCCCACCCCCATCCCCCATTCACACTGCCCATCCCCCATTCACACTGACCATCCCCCATCCACACTGCCCACCCCCCATTCACACTGCCCATCCCCCATTCACACTGCCCACCCCCCATTCACACTGCCCATTCCCCATTCCCCATTCACACTGCCCACCCCCCCATTCCCCATTCACACTGCCCATCCCCCATCCCCCATTCACACTGCCCATTCCCCATTCACACTGCCCATCCCCCATCCCCCATTCACACTGCCCATCCCCCATTCACATTGCTCACCCCCCATCCCTCATTCACACTGCCCACCCCCCCATCCCCATTCACACTGCCCATCCCCCTCCCCCATTCACACTGCCCATCCCCCATTCACACTGCCCATCCCCCATTCACACTGCCCATCCCCCCATTCCCCATTCACACTGCCCATCCCCCATTCCCCATTCACACTGCCCATCCCCCATTGCCAAATCACACTGCCCATCCCCCCATTCCCCATTCACACTGCCCATCCCCCATTCCCCATTCACACTGCCCATCCCCCATTGCCAAATAACACTGCCCATCCCCCCATTCCCCATTCACACTGCCCATCCCCCATTCCCCATTCACACTGCCCATCCCCCGTTCCCCATTCACACTGCCCATCCCCCATTCCCCATTCACACTGCCCATCCCCCCCATTCCCCATTCACACTGCCCATCCCCATTCCCCATTCACACTGCCCATCCCCCATTCCCCATTCCCCATTCACACTGCCCATCCCCCATTCCCCATTCACACTGCCCATCCCCCATTCCCCATTCCCCATTCCCCATTCACACTGCCCATCCCCCATTCCCCATTCACACTGCCCATTCCCCATTCACACTGCCCATCCCCCATTCCCCATTCACACTGCCCATTCCCCATTCACACTGCCCATCCCCCCCATTCCTCATTCACACTGCCCGTCCCCCATTCCCCATTCACACTGCCCATCCCCCCATTCCCCATTCACACTGCCCATCCCCCATTCCCCATTCACACTGCCCATCCCCCATTCACACTGCCCATCCCCCCACCCCCATTCACACTGCCCATCCCCCCATCCCCTATTCACACTGCCCATTCCCCATTCACACTGCCCATCCCCCCAATCCCCATCACACTGCCCATCCCCCCATTCCCCATTCACACTGCCCACCCCCATTCACACTGCCCACCCCCATTCCTCATTCACACTGCCCGTCCCCCATTCCCCATTCACACTGCCCATCCCCCCCATTCCCCATTCACACTGCCCATCCCCCCATTCCCCATTCACACTGCCCATGCCCCCATTCCCCATTCACACTGCCCATCCCCCATTCCCCATTCACACTGCCCATCCCCCCATTCCCCATTCACACTGCCCACCCCCCATTTCCCATTCACACTGCGCATCCCCCCCATTCGCCATTCACACTGCCCATCCCCCATTCACACTGCCCATCCCCCATTCACACTGCCCATCCCCCATTCACACTGCCCACCCCCCCATTCCCCATTCACACTGCCCATTCCCCATTCACACTGCCCATCCCCCATTCACACTGCCCATCCCCCATTCACACTGCCCACCCCCCATTCCCCATTCACACTGCCCATCCCCCCATTCCCCATTCACACTGCCCATCCCCCATTCCCCATTCACACTGCCCATCCCCCATTTCACATTCACACTGCCCATCCCCCCACCCCCATTCACACTGCCCATCCCCCCATCCCCTATTCACACTGCCCATTCCCCATTCACACTGCCCATCCCCCCATTCCCCATTCACACTGCCCATCCCCCCATTCCCCATTCACACTGCCCATCCCCCATTCCTCATTCACACTGCCCGTCCCCCATTCCCCATTCACACTGCCCATCCACCCATTCCCCATTCACACTGCCCATCCCCCCATTCCCCATCCACACTGCCCATCCCCCCATTCCCCATTCACACTGCCCATTCCCCATTCACACTGCCCATCCTCCCATTCCCCATTCACACTGCCCACCCCCCATTCCCCATTCACACTGCCCATCCCCCCCATTCCTCATTCACACTGCCCGTCCCCCATTCCCCATTCACACTGCCCATCCCCCCATTCCCCATTCACACTGCCCATCCCCCCATTCCCCATTCACACTGCCCATCCCCCATTCACACTGCCCACCCCCATTCCTCATTCACACTGCCCGTCCCCCATTTCCCATTCACACTGCCCATCCCCCCCATTCCCCATTCACACTGCCCATCCCCCCATTCCCCATTCACACTGCCCATTCCCCCATTCCCCATTCACACTGCCCATCCCCCATTCCCCATTCACACTGCCCATCCCCCCATTCCCCATTCACACTGCCCACCCCCCATTTCCCATTCACAGTGCGCATCCCCCCATTCCCCATTCACACTGCCCATCCCCCATTCCCCATTCACACTGCCCATCCCCCATTCACACTGCCCATCCCCCATTCACACTGCCCACCCCCCCATTCCCCATTCACACTGCCCATTCCCCATTCACACTGCCCATCCCCCATTCACACTGCCCATCCCCCATTCACACTGCCCACCCCCCCATTCCCCATTCACACTGCCCATCCCCCCATTCCCCATTCACACTGCCCATCCCCCATTCCTCATTCACACTGCCCATCCCCCATTTCACAATTACACTGCCCATCCCCCCACCCCCATTCACACTGCCCATCCCCCATCCCCTATTCACACTGCCCATTCCCCATTCACACTGCCCATCCCCCCATTCCCCATTCACACTGCCCATCCCCCCATTCCCCATTCACACTGCCCATCCCCCATTCACACTGCTCACCCCCATTCCTCATTCACACTGCCCGTCCCCCATTCCCCATTCACGCTGCCCATCTCCCCATTCCCCATTCACACTGCCCATCCCCCCATTCCCCATCCACACTGCCCATCCCCCCATTCCCCATTCACACTGCCCATTCCCCATTCACACTGCCCATCCTCCCATTCCCCATTCACACTGCCCACCCCCCATTCCCCATTCACGCTGCCCATCCCCCCCATTCCTCATTCACACTGCCCGTCCCCCATTCCCCATTCACACTGCCCATCCCTCCATTCCCCATTCACACTGCCCATCCCCCCATTCCCCATTCACACTGCCCATCCCCCACACAACAATAGGGAGCATGTGAGGACTGGAGGAGGCCCCGCTGATGAGAGGCCACTGACCGAACACCAGGAAAGGGCCCTGGAACTGGCTGGTGGACCTGAGGACCGGGAGGTCGCCAAAGGGATCCAGTGTCAGAGGGCAGGAATCACAGGAGTCCACCTCCAGTTCTGCTGTACCGTCTGGGGAACCACGTAGACGTAGTCAAATGGCCCGTAAGGCCAAACAACTAGACACTGAGTAAGTTGGCACGGTTGCAGGGCACAAATGAGTTTTAGGGGCTAGGGCACGTGCATGAACTCCTTTGGTTATTAAAGTCAATGTTACACCTACAGAAGCTGCCTTTGTGCTCTGTCCAAAGTGTGCGGGGGTGTCATGTACGTTGAGCGCAAGTGTGTGTGTGAGGGGTGGTCTTACCTCAGCCCCAGGTGAGTCTGCCCCCTTCCCCCTGGGCCGCCATCAACATCCCCCGGGCAGAGGACGGGACCGTGCGCTGCAGTGTCACAGCCGCATGCAGGGATGGTCCGGGTGGATGGTGGTACTGTGGCCATGGGTCAGACATAGTCCAACGATGTAGAGCCAGGAGCTCACTGCAGGGCGGGTTGTCATCATCCTCCATGGCCTGCGATGGACACGCGTCCACCCGCAACTGTGTGAGCCCGGCCCGTTGTGCCGCAGGTGGATCGGCAAAGGGGGGGGGGTGGTGTGCATGCGGGTGGGGTGGGTGGGGTTGGGGAGGGGGGTGAGGGTCCTGGGTGTGTGGATGGGTGGGGGGTGTGGGTGGTCGGCTGTTGCCATGGTGTGCGGTCTGTGGCCATACTGCCCGATTCCCACGCCCATTTAGTCAGTGAAGCGGGCGTCTATCAGTCTGTCCCGTGCCCGCTGGGACAGCCGGTAACGGTGGACAGCCACCCGCCTGTGTCTACCCCGTCTGCCCTGACCAATACCCCCATCCCCCTCATCTGGGGAGGACTGCGCCTCTTCCTGCTGCTCCTCCACTCCGCCCTCCTCTGCCTGCGGCACATCGCCTCTCTGTTGGGCTATGTTGTGCAGGACGCAGCACACCACAATGATGCGGCCGACCCTATCTGACCGATACTGGAGGGCGCCCCCAGAGAGGTCCAGGCACCTGAAACGCATCTTCAGCACGCCAAAGCACCTCTCTATCACTCCCCTTGTCGCTACATGGGCATCATTGTAGCGGTTCTCCGCCTCATTGCGTGGCCTCCGTATAGGCGTCATCAGCCACGATCGCAATGGGTAGACCATGTCGCCCAGCAACCAGCCCCTCAGCCGGGGATGGCGTCCCTCGTACATGCCGGGGATGGATGACCGCAACAACACGAATGAGTCGTGTACACTGCCTGGGTGACGGGCGCAGACGTGCAGGATCATCATGCGGTGGTCGCAGACCACCTGTACGATCATCGAATAGATCCCCTTCCTATTAGTGAACACGGCCCTGTTATCTGCAGGTGGCCGCACGGCGACGTGCATCCCATCGATCGCGCCCTGGACCATGGGGAACCCGGCCATGGCAGAGACGCCCACGGCCCGGGCATCTTGGCTGGCCCGGTCCACGGGGAAGCGGATGTAGCGGTGCGCCATGGCATATAGGGCATCTGTCACTGCCCGGATGCACCGGTGCACCGATGTCTGCGATATGACGGACAGGTCCTCACTCGATGCCTGGAATGACCCCGTTGCATAAAAGTTCAGGGCCACCGTGACCTTGACGGACACGGGGAGAGGGTGTCCCCCGCCAGTGCCATGCGGTGACAGGTGTGCCAGCAGGTGGCAGATGTGTGCCACGGTTTCCCGGCTCATCCGGAGTCTCCTCCTGCATTCCCGGTCCGTGAGGTCCTGGTATGACTGCCTGGGCCGGTACACACGGGGCGCCCTCGGGTGCCTCCATTGCCGTGGGGCCGCGACGTCCTCCTCCCCCTCCTCGTCTTGTCGGTCAGGTGTCCCTCCAGCCTGGGCGGCTGTCGCCTGCCCCTCTGCAGCAGGCTGCGCCGCCTCTCTGGCACGCTCCTCCTCCTCCTCCTCCTCCTCCTCCTCCTCCTCATCCAGGGCAACATAGACATGAGCGGCTGCCGCAACGGCGGCCAACATCGCTGGATGATCTGAAAACATGACGGCCTGGTGGGGGGAGGGGAACGAAGACATGTCGTCATTGCCCATATCCCCTCCTCCCCCCAGCCAGGTAGCATGGACCGCATGGGTCCAACTGTTGGCGGCTGGCACCTGGACAGGTGGACCAACTCACTTGCCCTCCCATCCCCCTCCCCAGCAGGGACCCCCCCCCCGGCACGGACCCCCCCCAACCTCCACCCCAGCACGGACCCCCCCCCAACCTCCACCCCGGCACGGACCCGCCCATCCCCCTCCCCGGCACGGACCCCCCCCCCCAACCTCCACCCCGGCACGGACATCCCCATCCCTCTCCCCGGCACGGACCCCTCCCCAACCGCCACCCCGGCACGGAACCCCCATCCCCCTCCCCGGCACGGACCCCCCCCCATCCCCCTCCCCGGCACGGACCCCCCCCCCAACCTCCACCACGGCACGGACCCCCACATCCTCCTCCCCGGCACGGACCACCCCCCCCCCCATCCCCCTCCCCGGCACGGACCCCCCCCCAACATCCATACCGGCACGGACCCCCCCATCCACCTCCACGGCACGGAACCCCCCCACCTCCACCCCGGCACGGACCCCCCCATCCCCCTCCCCGGCACGGACCCCTCCCATCCCCCTCCCCGGCACGGACCCCCCCCCAACCTCCACCCCGGCATGGACCCCGCCCCACCTCCACCACGGCACGGACACCCCCATCCCCCTCCCCGGCACGGACCCCCTCCCCAACCTCCACCCCGGCCCGGAACCCCCCATCCCCCTCCCCGGCACGGACCCCCCCCCATCCCCCTCCCCGGCACGGACCCTCCCCCCCAACCTCCACCCCGGCACGGACATCCCCCCCCCCCCCAACCTCCACCCCGGCACGGACACCCCCATCCCCCTCCCCGGCACGGACCCCCCCCCCAACCTCCACCCCGGCACGGACCCCCCCATCCCCCTCCCCGGCACGGACCCACCCCCCAACCTCCACCCCGGCACGGACCCCCCCATCCCGCTCCCCGGCACGGACCCCCCTCCCCATCCCCCTCCCCGGCACGAGCCCCCCCCCCCAACCTCCACCCCGGTACGGACACCCCCATCCCCCTCCCCGGCACGGACCCCCCCCCAACCTCCGCCCCGGCACGGACCCCCCCATCCCCCTCCCCGGCACGGAGCCCCTCCCCAACCTCCAACCCGGCACGGACCCCCCCATCCCCCTCCACGGCACGGACCCCCCCCCCAACCTCCACGCCGGCTCGGACACCCCCATCCCCCTCCCCGGCACAGACCCCCCCCAACCTCCACCCCGGCTCGGACCCCCCCATCCCCCTGCCCGGCACGGACCCCCCCCAACCTCCACCCCGGCACGGACCCACCCCATCCCCCTCCCCGGCACGGACCCACCCCCATCCCCCTCCCCGGCACGGACCCCCCCCCCAACCTCCACCCCGGCACGGACACCCCCATCCCCCTCCCCGGCACGGACCCCCCCCCCCCCACCTCCACCCCGGCTCGGACCCCCCCATCCCCCTCCCCGGCACGGACCCCCCCCCATCCCCCTCCCCGGCACGGAGCCCCCCCCAACCTCCACCCCGGCACGGACCCCCCCCCCAACCTCCACCCCGGCACGGACACCCCCATCCCCCTCCCCGGCACGGACCCCCCCCCCAACCTCCACCCCGGCACGGACACCCCCATCCCCTCCCCGGCACGGACCCCCCCCCCCAACCTCCACCCCGGCACGGACCCCCCATCCCCCTCCCCGGCACGGACCCCCCCCATCCCCCTCCCCGGCACGGACCCCCCCCCCCACAACCTCCACCCCGGCACGGACCCCCCCATCCCCCTCCCCGGCACGGACCCCCCTCCAACCTCCACCCCGGCACGGACCCCCCCAGCCCCCTCCCCGGCACGGACCCCCCCCCCAACCTCCACCCCGGCACGGACACCCCCATCCCCCTCCCCGGCACGGACCCCCCCCCCAACCTCCACCCGGGCACGGACACCCCCATCCCCCTCCCCGGCACGGACCCCCCCCCCAACCTCCACCCCGGCACGGACCCCCCCATCCCCCTCCCCGGCACGGACCCCCCCCCATCCCCCTCCCCGGCACGGACCCCTCACCAACCTCCACCCCGGCACGGAACCCCCCCCATCCCCCTCCCCGGCACAGACCCCCCCCAACCTCCACCCCGGCACGGACCCCCCCATCCCCCTCCCCGGCACGGACCCCCCCCCAACCTCCACCCCGGCACGGACCCACCCCATCCCCCTCCCCGGCACGGACCCCCCCTATCCCCCTCCCCGGCACGGACCCCCCCCCAACCTCCACCCCAGCACGGACACCCCCATCCCCCTCCCCGGCACGGACCCCCCCCCCCCCACCTCCACCCCGGCTCGGACCCCCCCATCCCCCTCCCCGGCACGAACCCCCCCCATCCCCCTCCCCGGCACGGAACCCCCCCCAACCTCCACCCCGGCACGGACCCCCCCCCAACCTCCACCCCGGCACGGACACCCCCATCCCCCTCCCCGGCACGGACCCCCCCCCCAACCTCAACCCCGGCACGGACCGCCCCATCCCCCTCCCCGGCACGGACCCCCCCCCAACCTCCACCCCGGCACGGACCCCCCATCCCCCTCCCCGGCACGGACCCCCCCCCATCCCCCTCCCCGGCACGGACCCCCCCCACAACCTCCACCCCGGCACGGACCCCCCCATCCCCCTCCCCGGCACGGACCCCCACCCAACCTCCACCCCGGCACGAACCCCCCCATCCCCCTCCCCGGCACAGACCCCCCCCCCAACCTGCACCCCGGCACGGACACCCCCATCCCCCTCCCCGGCACGGACCCCCCCCCCAACCTCCACCCCGGCACGGACCCCCCCATCCCCCTCCCCGGCACGGACCCCCCCCATCCCCCTCCCCGGCACGGACCCCCCCCAACCTCCACCCCGGCACGGACCCCCCCATCCCCCTCCCCGGCACGGATCCCCCTCCCCGGCACAGACCCCCCTCCCCAACCTCCACCCCGGCACGGACCCCCCCATCCCCCTCCCCGGCACGGACCCCCCCCCAACCTCCACCCCGGCACGGACCCCCCCCATCCCCCTCCCCGGCACGGACCCCCCCCCATCCCCCTCCCCGGCACGGACCCCCCCCAACCTTCACCCCGGCACGGACCCCCCCCCCAACCTCCACCCCGGCACGGACCCCCCCATCCCCCTCCCCGGCACGGACCCCCCCATCCCCCTCCCCGGCACGGACCCCCCCCCCAACCTCCACCCCGGCACGGACCCCCCATCCCCCTCCCCGGCACAGACCCCCTCCCAACCTCCACCCCGGCACGGACCCCCTCCCGGCACTCCCCCGGAGCCCAGCCTATTCTAACCACCCCCCCCCCCCCCCCCCCCCGCCGCACACACACAAGCCTAGACACACCTCTCCCCACACATTCAGACTGCGGCCACGCCATCGCCTGCCCAGAACCAACCCCCCAGGCCGTCACTCACCTCCACGCTGGTCGGCGTGAACCTGGAGCACAGGGTCACGCCGATGAAAAGGAGGTTTAATTTACGTCGACGTGAACGGTCATCACGTCGACGGGACTTCGGCCCATCCGGAAGGGAGAATATCGGCAGGCCGAAAATCGGCTGCCTTGCGCAGACCCGTGCCATTTTCCGCGGCAGCGGCGCCATTAAAGCCCCGCCGACTTTTTTCCCTTCGGAGACTTCGGCAACCGGCGGGGGCGGGATTCACGGCGGCCAACGGCCATTCTCCGACCCTCTGGGGGCTCGGAGAATGACGCCCCAGGTGTGGTCTCACCGAGGCCCTCTCGATGATTGCTGTGCTTGATTGGTTAAGCCTGGCTGTGGACTCAGAGATACTTAAACAAAGCTGCAGAAAGATTTGGAAGCCAGAGCTGAAGAATGGAGTAGACATTTTGAGCTACTGTGAATAAAGCCTGTTGCTCACGTAGATGCCAGTGTCATCTCTGCATAGCCCCAAGATATGAAATATGCAACAGAGGGGGCATCAGCTGGAGCATTGAGACGTAAAAACATTGTGCTCTGATTGGCATCATGGCAATGGGTCTACATCCTGTGCCAAAGTGGTGTCCAACTCACCTCTCATCACATATGGCGTGCCATGGACATTACTTTGGAATTCTAATGACGCCAATTGTCATTAGAGTCCAATAGTGACCAAAAATAGAACAAGCAGGACTGAGCCCAATTTCCCCCCCAACTACCTGTGAGACCTTCAATTGGGAAAATATACGGGATTATTTTGCCCCTTAAAGAGATTTGAAGCAAAAAATATAATAACATGAACATATCACACAAGAAACAAAAAATGATTCACTATAATTGTGCGCCAAAACATATCAATAGATGGTCTGCGCTGGGAGCTGACACTTATTCTGAAGGATGAGTTATCCTGGAAATACTTGGCCTTATCCCATTTTTATGGTTAATGTTTGACTTCCCTCAAATGCTGGAACTGCTTAGCACATCTGTGAGCCTCTGTACTAGGAACAGCTGATTTAATATCCGCACCCGAGGAGGTAGCTGGCTGCAGGAGGGCATTCTTGGTTCACCGATAGGTTATCATGGCGGCACAGGCACGAGGGGCCAATTGGTTCACTTTTGGATGAATGATAAACGAGGGGAGGCGATATAAGCCAAATGCTAAAGCCAGGTGCAGGACCAGAGAGAGCTGAAGGTATCGGTCTACCCATCTTTGAACAAGCCTTTAGCGAAATGAATGGGTTGTGGATTTTGTACAGGCAATGAGTATAAAAGCGGGGTTGTTACACTAAACCTCTCGAACATCATTGGTTAGGCCTCATCTGGCGTTTTAGGACCTCATGGCGCAGTGGGTAGCCACTGGACCAGAAACCCCGCTTTCGAGTCCAGCTCCAGGGCTTGTTGGCCACGGAAGGAGCGTACGTAACGCGGTTCACCGGGCTGCTGACCAGCTCGGGAACGCTTCCCCCCACTATTCCCCAAGGGGAATACAGCATGGGTGCGCAGACAAGCTGAACAAAAGCTGGGGTATTGTGTCCAGTTCTCAGCACCACCCTGGAAGCAGGGCGGCGAAGCCTTAAGGGAGGGCCCCACGGAGAATCACTGGAATGGGAGTAAGTCAACTGGAGTGAACAGAGAAAGCTGGGGTTATTCCTCTTTAAAAAGAGGAAAGGTTAAAGGGAGATTTAGAGAGATGATGAAGGATTTTGACGCAGCAGATGTTTGCTCTGGTAAGTAGAGGTTTAAGATAATTGGCATGGGGAGGGAAAGGGGAGAAATTGTCAATGACGGGAATATTTCGGATTTGGATTTTTTTAAAAATGATTCATTCACGGGATGTGGGCGTCGCTGGCTTTGCCAGCAATTGTCACCCATCCCTAATTGTCCTTCAACTGAGCGGGCCATTTCAGAGTCAACCACATCGCTGTGTGGGGTCTGGAGTCACGTGTCGGCCAGACCGGGTAAGGACGGCAGATTTCCTTCCCTGAAGGAGATTAGTGAACCGAGATGGGTTGCTACGGCAATCGATGACAGTTTCCTGGTCGCCATTGCTGAGGCTAACTTTCAACTCCAGGTTTTATTGATTGAATTTAAAATTCCACCAGTGTTGTGTTATGCTGCTTTTGATAACACAGGCTGCTACCTGATGCAGTCTTAACTAAAGGATGCTCCTGACTCTGAACTGAGTTCAACGTGTTTTTGGAACTATTAACACAGTTCTCAAATGAGTTCGACTCTCTGCTAATCTAACTGTAGTAACTCAGTCTAACTGTAGCAGCTTGCTCGAAGCCACTTGCTGGGGTGTGACGCTGATGATCAACCCTGTCCAACTCTCTCGATGTCTGTCTGTGGAAAGAGGCAGGGTGTGAGTGCCTCACCCCTTTTATAGTGTTTATGTCATGCCCCCTTGTGGTGATGCCACCTCCTGACTGACCATTGGTTGTGTCCTATTCTGATTGTTCATTGGTTGCATGTTTCATATCAGCACCATCAGCGGGACTGGAAGGACCCGCTAGCGTGAACAGCCGGGAGCTCCCACCTCCAAACTGTGACCCCCAAAGCCTGCACCGTATAGACAATATTTAACAATGTTTTCTGACCGACATGAACACTCGATCAGTGCGAAGTCAGCCTCAGATTAATGGAGAGTTAGAGGGTGTGAAACTGGAGGATGTGGCTGCACACAGGGCCTCTGGTATTCAGTACAGGCCTCATTCCAAACCACCCAGGTTTTGGTGCAGTAATCTGCTCTGCTCCAGGAGAACAGGGGTGCGATTTAACCCACTGGGAACTATGTCCCATAGCGAGCATGCCTAGCCTTGTGGCACTATCTAACCTGATTCTAGTTGGATGTGTGGTCGCAGCGGGAAACGCACAGCCAAGGCCACACTTGGTCCTGTTTCCTGCACTGAAGAGCCCGCTGGCCGAAACTCCTCAGTGGGGGGGGGGGGGGGGGGGGGGGGGGGAGATCAGGAGGCCATTTTTAAATAGTGTCCTGATTTCTCAAGACCCTGTCCAACACTTGTGTCATGATATCCATATTAACATATCATGGTGCAATCACACACACACTCTGATGGACAGGTAGATGGACCAATCAACACACACGCAACATCGCAGCCAATCACCAGTGAGAGCACATGCACTATAAAACAGGGAGCACCACAGTTCCCGCTCATTCTACCAGGAGATAGCTCAGAGCACAGAGCTCACAGCGTGCCACTCAGACAGACACCATGTGCTGAGTGCCTCTCTAAGATAGTGCTAGGGCTGGGTCCACAGGTTAGCTGGTGAAGCACGAACCACAGCCAGAAGTTAACAGTCATTATTGTACAGAATAATAAAACAGAGTTGTACCATCTACAACCGTGTTGGTTCGTTTGTGTATCGAAACACCCAACACGACACCCTGACCCCCCCCCCCCCACCAAGCCCCAACTCACTGTAAGGGGCTCCTTCAACTTTCACCCTCCTCACCCACGCCGGGCACCCACCCACCCGATCACCGCCACGCACAAAATGGCAGCTTGGTACCTCGGCAGTCCTAGACTGGCACCTCAGCAGTGCCCCTGCCAATGCCACCTGGGTACCACCCTGCCAAAAGAGCATGCAGACGGGGGCCTGCGATCCCATGTGGAGACTAGCACTGAGCGGCGCTCGCTCGAGGTTTCCAAGGCGGAAGGAGGTAGGGCGGCACGGCGGCACAGTGGTTAGCACTGCTGCCTCACAGCGCCAGGGACCCGGGTTCATCCCTGCCTCGGCTCACTGTCTGTGTGGAGTTTGCACGTTCTCCCCGTGTCTGCGTGGGTTCCTCCGGGCGCTCCGGTTTCCTCCCACAAGTCCAAAGATGTGCAGGTTAGGTGGATTAGCCGTGCTAGATTTCCCCATAGTGTCCAAAAGGTTGGGTGGGATTACTGGGTTACGGGGATAGGGTGGAGGCATGGGCTTAAGTGGGCTGCACTTTCCAAGGGCTGGTGCAGACTTGATGGGCTGAAAGGCCTCCTTCTGCACTGTAAATACTATGATCCCAATGCCTCAGGTCCCTGCAGAGAGCTGCAGATTAGAGTGAGACTTGCTGTTTTTGCCAAAATGTGACCCCACCAACAATGGGCGGGCTTCACATCGCGAGATCGCGTTAGACCTCGCGAGGTGTGCAAGTCCGGTAGATTTCCGGAGCGGGGAGCCTCCCATCCTGTACCGGTCACGTAGCAGCAGCTTTTCGAGCTCAGCGTGGCCGGTAGATTGTGCCCCAGATTTCATCTGTTGGGAATCGAGGTGTAAAGGTAAACGTTAGTACGTACAGGACAGCTCTAGTTTCGCTCAAAACTAAAATATTATTCAATAAGTCCCAAAGCATCATGGTCAGGCTCGAAAGACCAACTGCCGCTCCTAGTTCATCTGTTTTTTTCTCCGTTTGTTTGGTCGGAAGCAGGAAGAAGAGTTGCATTTGTATAGCGCCTTTTATGCCCAACAAAGTGCTTTTGAAGTAAAATCACGGTTGGAGGAACCAAGGCAGCCAATTGGTGCGCGGCAAGCTCCCACAAGCAGCAACGTGGCAATGGCCACTTTTGTGATAAGGTCAACTGAGGGACAAATTGACCCGGAGAGTGTGGGAGGACCACCCTATTCTTCAAAATGGTGCCGTGGGCCAGCCAGAGAGGGCAGGTGGGAGTGTCGGTTTAATCGGCGGGATTCGCCGTCCTCCCCCCAGTCGCGTGGTTCTCGGCCGCACGCCATTCACTGGCGGCGGGATACTATCCTCCCGGCCCCGCCGCTTGTCAAAGGGATTCCCCATTGACACCACCCCACACTGCCGCAAAACCCGCTGGCGGGGGCACCCTGCCAGCCGCAGAGGTGAATCCCGACGACGGGAAAATTCCGGCCATATTTTCACATAAAACAAACGGCACCTCCGACAGTGCCGTACTCCCTCAGCGCAGCGTTGGCGCGTTTAGCCTGTGCTCAGATCTCTGAATTGGGACTTGATCCCAGAACCACCTGCTTTCAAGGTGAGAGTGCGCCAGAGAGTCCCTATTGTGCCGAGGGAGGCCATTCGGCCCATCGAGTCTGCACCGCCCCTCTGAAAGAGCACCCTGCTAGGCCAACTCCTCCGCTCTATCCACCTGGACATTTTTGGACTGTTATGATCCTGAAATGATTTTAACTCGAGCTCCGAAGTTCTGTAACTTGGCACCATGAGAACTCCAAAATCACCCCGCTGCTCTATGAAGATAAAGCCAATCGATGTGTGAGTCATATCTACCCGCAAACATTCTCCCTGACACTCAGGTATGTGTTGACTCCTTTGCTGGAGCAACACTTCCATGGGTAATCCTCAGACAGCATCTGTGCCCATCATCCATCTATTAAACATTTCAAGGAATGTTCACAGATTTTGTTTTTCGCTGTGGGCGTTGCTGACCGGGCCACCATCGCTTCCTAGTTGCCGTTGAGAAGGGGGCGCTGAGCCCACCTTCTTGAACCGCCGCAGTCCGCGTGGTGTAGGCACACCCACAGTGCTGTTAGGGAGGTATGGGGAGAAAGCGAGAATATGGCATTGAGATAGAGGATCCGCCACGATCAGATTGAATGGCGGACGTGGCTCGAAGGGCCGAATGGCCTGCTCCTGCTCCGAGTTTCTATACTACCTTGGCTCGCTTGTTCTTCCAGGCAAGACAATGTCGAGTTAATCTTGTTGAATGTTTAAGGATGCGTTTTTTAACAAATAGAGTTGCGTGTGTATCAGTCGATGAAGAACAAGGGCAAGGTTAACTTGGCTTTTTCCAAGAAATTTCTAAATAGTCTTTGTACTAACTTGCCAAATTTACATAAAGCAAGTTGATGATTCATTAAAGTCAACTCCTCTGCACACAGTGGCGCAAACCACTATTGTATATTGACAAAGCACATTGATTATCTCTTTTCAGGCCTGCGGCACTCACCAAGTTATTGATGCCGGGGCAAGGCAGGTATTATCCTGGGCTCCACCTGTTTCATCACATTGTTCATCTCCGCCATTGTCCCAGCCCATCCCTGCCTTTGTTACCTCTCGGCTCAGCTGCTCCCGACCAACTTCCCATTTTCCACCCTCCGGCGGACTTGAACTCCACCAAAACACCGCTGCCTTTACCCGAACTCTTCCTCTGTCAACAATCCCACCCCACCCCCACCCACCGCGTTCGCCGACCTTAGCTGTCTATCCAGCAATGCCTCGGTTGTGAAATTCTCATCCTCTTGCTGGTTAGGCTGATGTTTATTTTCCTGAGAATAGAGAAGGCTGAGGCGGGGGCCTGATTGATGTGCACAACATTATGAGGGACATAGATAGAGTGGATAGGAAGAAACTTTTCCCCTTAGTAGTGGCGTCAATAACCAGGGGCTTTTTTATTTAAGGTAAGGAGCAGGAGGGTTAAAGGGGACTTGAGAAAAAAAACATTTCACCCAGTGGGTGATGGGAATCTGGAACTCGCTGCCTGAAAGGGTGGTAGAGGCAGGAACCCTCACAACAGTTAAGAAGTATTTAGATGAGCACTTGAAACACCGTCGCCTCCAAGGCTACGGACCACGTCCTGGAAAACGGGATTAGAATATATAGGTGCCTGATAGCCGAGGCAGACACAATGGGCCGAAGAGCCTCATTCGGTGTTGTAAACATCTCTGACTCTTGTAAGGGCCCTTCCTGCTGGTTCCCCTATTTCCTCAATCTTTATTTTTGCCGCTATCATTTTTGATCCATGGATGTTTAATGGACATGTGTCTTTAAGTTAAGCAGCAGGGAGAATGAGGAATTCCAGAAGTTGCGACATGGTAGACGGTGCTGCCAGCTTTGGACAGTAAGACCCAGACTGTATGGGCGGGATTCTCCAATCCCGCGGCAGAGGTCCACGCCGTCATAAACGGCGCCGTGTTTTATGACAGCGTGAATGGGCCGCTCCCACATCTAATTCTGGCCCCATCAGGGGGCCAGCACGGCGCTGGAGCGGTTCGCGCCGCTCCAGCTGCAGATCCCGGCGCGAACTGTGCGCCACGGGATCCGCGCATGCGCAGTTGCGCCGGCACCAACGAAGACATGCGCAGTGGCCTCCTTCAACGTGCCGGCCCCGACGCAACATGGCCCAGGTCCGCAGGGGCCGGCGCGTAGGAAAGGAGGCCCCCAGCCACAGAGGCCGGCCCGCCGATCGGTGGGTTTCCGATCGCGGGCCAGGCCACATCGGAGGCCCCCCCCCAGGGTCGGACCCCCCCCCCCCCTCACAGGCTGCCACCCGACCCTTACACGCCGAGGTCCCGCCGGCCCAGAGCAGGTTAGAATGGTGCCGGCGGTGCTCGGCTCTTTTCCCACGGCCCAACCACCGGTTGGCGCCGATTCTCCGCGGAGAATCGCGTGCCGGCGCCGGGGCGGCGTGGCCTGTTCGCGGGGATTCTCCGTCCCGGCGCAGGGCTGGGAGAATCCCGCCCAATGTACCTTAACCAGGGTTCTTAACACCCTGATATGATTCTAGGGGCGGGATTCTCTGCGACCCGACGGGGTGGGCCACGCCGGCGCCGAGGAATGGCGGGAACCACTCCGGCGTCGGGCCGCCCTGAAGGTGGGGAATCCTCCGCAGGGGCTAGGCCGGCACCGGAGTGTTTGGCACCCCGCCAGCCGGCGCGAGTTGGCGCATGCGCCGGGAAGCATTACTGGCCTCCCATCAACGGAGACCAGGGGCGAGATTCTTCGACCACCCACCGGGTCGGAGAATCGCCGTGGGCCGTCGTGAATCCCGCGCCCGCCGCCCGCCGAATTCTCTGAAGGGAGAAAGTCGGCGGGGCGTCAATCGCGCCGCAGACCTCGGAGAATGGCACGGGTGGGCGCAAGGCAATGGATTTCGGGGCTGCCGATATTCTCCCGTCCGGATGGGCCGAAGTCCCGCCGACGTGATCACCGGTCACGTCGGCGTAAATCAAACCACCTATTAATTGGCGTCAACCAGCGCTCATGGTTGACGCCGACCAGCGTGGAGGTGGGTGACGGCCTGGGGGGTTGGCCGCTGGAGAGGCGATGGCGTGGCCGCAGTCTGTATGTGTGGGGGAGAGGTGTGTGTAGGGTTGTGTGTGTGTGTGTGCGGCGGGGGGGGGGGGGGGTTAGAGTGGGCTGGGCTCCGGGGGAGTGCCTGGAGGGGGGGTGAGTGCCGGGGACGGGAGGATGACTGCCGGGGCGGGGGATGGGGGACGGGGGTGGGGGACGGGTCCATACCGGGGAGGGGGGGGGGTCCGTGCCGGGGAGGGGGACGGGGGGGGGGGGTCCGTGCCGGGGAGGGGGACGGGGGGGGGTCCGTGCCGGGGAGGGGGACGGGGTGGGTCCGTGCCGGAGAGTGGGGGTGACTGCCGGGGACAGGAGGATGACTGCCGGGGAGGGGGACAGGGGGGGGGGGGTCCGTGCCGGGGAGGGGGACGGGGGAGTCCGTGCCGGGGGAGGGGGGGGTGAGTGCCGGGGACGGGAGGGTGATTGCCGGGGAGGGGGACGGGGGGACGGGTCCGTGCCGGGGAGGGGGACGAGGAGGGGGGTCTGTGCTGAATAGGGGGACGGGGGGGGGGGGGGTCCGTGTCGGGGAGGGGGATGGGGGACGGGTGTCCGTGCCGGGGGACGGGGGGTCCGTGCCGGGGGACGGGGGGTCCGTGCCGGGGGAGGGGGGGGGGGTCCGTGCCGGGGAGGGACGCGGGGGGGGGGGGTCCGTGCCGGGGAGGGGGACGGGGGGGGGGGGGTGTCCGTGCCGGGGAGGGGGACGGGGGACGGGTCTGTGCCGGGCAGGGACGCGGGGGGGGTGATCCGTGCCGGGGAGGGGGATGCAAGGCAAGTGAGTTGGTCCACCTGGCCAGGTGCCAGCC